>NC_057809.1:619703563-619709954 GCF_018294505.1 Triticum aestivum
GCGCGGCCTGCCCTAGGCAGCCCCTCTCTCTTTCCCGTATGGCCCAATACTTCTCCCGGCGAATTCCCGTAACTCTCCGGTACTCCGAAAAATACCCGAATCACTCGGAACTTTTCTGAAGTCCGAATATAGTCATCCAATATATCGATCTTTATGTCTCAACCATTTCGAGACTCCTCGTCATGTCCCCGATCTCATCCGGGACTCCGAACTCCTTCGGTACATCAAAACTCATAAACTCATAATATAACTGTCATGGAAACCTTAAGCGTGCGGACCCTACGGGTTCGAGAACAATGTAGACATGACCGAGACACGTCTCCGGTCAATAACCAATAGCGGAACCTGGATGCTCATATTGGCTCCTACATATTCTACGAAGATCTTTTATCGGTCAGACCGCATAACAACATACGTTGTTCCCTTTGTCATCGGTATGTTACTTGCCCGAGATTCGATCGTCGGTATCTCAATACCTAGTTCAATCTCGTTACCGGCAAGTCTCTTTACTCGTTCCATAATACATCATCTCACAACTAACTCATTAGTTGCAATGCTTGCAAGGCTTATGTGATGTGCATTACCGAGAGGGCCCAGAGATACCTCTCCGACAATCGGAGTGACAAATCCTAATCTCGAAATACGCCAACCCAACATGTACCTTTGGAGACACCTGTAGAGCTCCTTTATAATCACCCAGTTACGTTGTGACGTTTGGTAGCACACAAAGTGTTCCTCCGGCAAACGGGAGTTGCATAATCTCATAGTCATAGGAACATGTATAAGTCATGAAGAAAGCAATAGCAACATACTAAACGATCGGATGCTAAGCTAATGGAATGGGTCATGTCAATCAGATCATTCAACTAATGATGCGATCCCGTTAATCAAATAACAACTCTTTGTCCATGGTTAGGAAACATAACCATCTTTGATTAACGAGCTAGTCAAGTAGAGGCATACTAGTGACACTCTGTTTGTCTATGTATTCACACATGTATTATGTTTCCGGTTAATACAATTCTAGCATGAATAATAAACATTTATCATGATATAAGGAAATAAATAATAACTTTATTATTGCCTCTAGGGCATATTTCCTTCAGTCTCCCACTTGCACTTGAGTCAATAATCTAGATCACATCGCCATGTGATTTAACATCAATAGATCACATCTTTATGTGATTGGTTCACATCTCCATGTGACTAACACCCAAAGGGTTTACTAGATTCAATAATCTAGTTCACATCACTATGTGATTAAGACCCAAAAAGTGATCATGTTTTGCTTGTGAGAGAAGTTTAGTCAACGGGTCTGCCACATTCAGATCCGCATGTATTTTGCAAATTTCTATGTCAACAATGCTCTGCATGGAGCTACTCTAGCTAATTGCTCCCACTTTCAATATGTATCCAGATTGGGACTTAGAGTCATCTGGATCAATGTCAAAACTTGCATTGACGTAACCCTTTACGACGAACCTTTTGTCACCTCCGTAATCGAGAAACATATCCTTATTCCAGTAAGGATAATTTTGACCGCTGTCCATTGATCTACTCCTAGATCACTATTGTACTCCCTCTCTTAACACAGTGTATGGTATACAATAGATCTGGTACACAGCATGGCATACTTTATAGAACCTATGACTGAGGCATAGGGAATGACTTTCATTCTCTTTCTATCTTCTGCCATGGTCGGGCTTTGAGTCTTACTCAACTTCACACCTTGTAACACATGCAAGAAACTTTTTCTTTGACTGTTCCATTTTGAACTACTTCAAAATCTTGTCAAGGTATGTACTCATTGAAAAAACTTATCAAGCGTCTTGATCTATCTCTATAGATCTTGATACTCAATATGTAAGCAGCTTCACCGAGGTCTTTCTTTGAAAAACTCCTTTCAAACACTCCTTTATGCTTTGCAGAATAATTCTACATTATTTCCGATCAACAATATGTCATTCACATATACTTATCAGAAATGTTGTAGTGCTCCCACTCACTTTCTTGTAAATACAGGCTTCGCTGCAAGTCTGTATAAAACTATATGCTTTAATCATCTTATCAAAGCGTATATTCCAACTCCGAGATGCTTGCGCCAGTCCATAAATGGATCGCTGGAGCTTGCATATTTTGTTAGCACCTTTAGGATTGACAAAACCATCTTGTTGCATCACATACAACTCTTCTTTAATAAATCCATTAAGGAATGCAGTTTTGTTTATCCATTTGCCAGATTTCATAAAATGTGGTAATTGCTAACATGATTCCTACAGACTTAAGCATAGATACGAGTGAGAAACTCTCATCGTAGTCAACACCTTGAACTTGTCGAAAACCTTTTGCGACAATTCTAGCTTTGTAGATAGTAACACTACTATCCGTGTCCGTCTTCCTCTTGAAGATCCATTTATTATCAATGGCTTGCCGATCCTCGGGCAAGTCCACCAAAGTCCACACTTTGTTCTCATACATGGATCCTATCTCAGATTTCATGGCTCAAGCCATTTATCGGAATCTGGGCTCATCATCGCTTCCTCATAGTTCGTAGGTTCGTCATGGTCAAGTAACATGACCTCCAGAATAGGATTACCGTACCACTCTGGTGCGGATCTCACTCTGGTTTACCTACGAGATTCGGTAGTAACTTGATCTGAAGTTACATGATCATCATCATTAGCTTCCTCACTAATTGGTGTAGTAGTCACAGGAACAGATTTCCGTGATGAACTATTTTCCAATAAGGGAGAAGGTAAAATTACCTTATCAAGTTTTCTACTTTCCTCCCACTCACTTCTTTCGAGAGAAACTCCTTCTCTAGAAAGGATCCATTCTTAGCAACGAATGTCTTGCCTTCGGATCTGTGATAGAAGGTGTACCCAATTGTCTCCTTTGGGTATCCTATGAAGACATATTTCTCCGATTTGAGTTTGAGCTTATCGAGATGAAACTTTTTCACATAAGCATCGCAACTCCAAACTTTAAGAAACGACAGCTTAGGTTTCTTGCCAAACCATAGTGTAACGCCCTCGATGCGGCTATGTCTCCCACGTGTCGAGGCACGCCTTAGAGACATAGGCGCATGGAAAGCAATGTCGCAAGTCGGGAATCATTACACGACCCATGTACAATATAATATAAAGGGGAGTAATAAATAACATAGTTGGCTTACACTCGCCACGTCACATCAAAGTACATAAATAACATCCATCATCCAAACACTCATGGCCCGACTACGGCGCCAAAATAGAAAAGACCCCCCAACAAGCGACTAAACCCTGAATCGAACCCCGAATAGGCACCACTACTGATCATCAGGAAAAGACACATAGTATCGCTGAGAGTCCTCGTCGTACTCCCACTTCAGCTCGAGCGCGCCATCCGAAGAAGTATCATCGGTCCCTGCATCTGGTGTAATAGTAATCTGTGAGCCACAAAGGACTCAGCAATCTCGCACCCTCGCGATCAAGACTATTTAAGCTTAATAGGTAGGGAAGGGGTAATGTAAGTGGAGCTGCGGCAAGCGACTAGCATATATGGTGGCTAACTTATACGCAAGGAGAGCGAGAAGAGGAGGCAAAGCACGAGCGGAAACTAAATAGAGCAGACTACGCAAACATAACTCCAACGCCGTGTCCACTTCTCGGACTCCGCCGAGAAGAGGCCATCACGGCAACACACTCAGTTGATTCATTTTAATTATTTAAGGTTCAAGTTATCTACAACCGGACATTAACAAATTCCCATCTGCCCATAACCGCGGGCACGGCTTTCGAAAGATCAATCCCTGCAGGGGGTCCCAACTTAGCCCATAACAAGCTCTCACGGTCAACGAAGGAATAGACCTCCACCCAGGACCCACCGATCAAACTCGGTATCCCGGTACAACAAGATGATTCGACAGGTCAAAACTAGTCCAGCAACACCGCCCGAATGTGCCGACAAATCCCAATAGGAGCTACACATATCTCTTTCTCAGGGCACACTCAGATTGTCCAAACTTCCGGTAGGCCAGCCCAGAGTTGCCCCTGGTGGCCACCGGCGGCTGACGTTCCGGACCAACACTCAGAGGAGCACTGGCCCGTGGGGGGGCTAAAATAAAGATGACCCTCGGGCTCCGGAAACCCAAGGGAAAAAGGGGTAGGTGGCAAATGGTAAAACCAATGTTGGGCATTGCTGGAAAAGCTTTAATCAAGGCGAACTATCAAGGGGTTCCCATTATAGCCCAACCGCGTAAGGGACGCAACAATCCGGGAACATAACACCGATATGACGGGAACTAGGGCGGCAAGAGTGGAACAAAACACTAGGCGAGAGGCCGAGCCTTCCACCCTTTACCAAGTATATAGATGAGTAAAGATAACATAGCAATATAATGATATCCCAACAAGTAAATAAGGGTTCCAACAAGGAACGGCTCCAATCTTCACCTGCAACTAACAACGCTATAAGAAGGGCTGAGCAAAGCGGTAACATAGCCAATCAATGGTTTGCTAGGACAAAGGTGGGTTAGAGGCTCAATCATGGCAATTGGGAGGCTGACAAGCAAGTGGTAGGCATCGTAGCATTGGAAAAGCAAAAGAGCGAGCAAACTAGCATAGCAAAGATAGTAGTGATCTCAAGGGTGTGATCATCTTGCCTGCACAGTTGTCAGAATTGACCGGATCCTCAAAAGAAAACTCAACGGGCTCCTCGTTAGCGAACTCGTCTCCCGGCTCTACCCAACAACACAAACAAGCAACAAGGATACAATCAACCACGTGCAAGGGCAACCAATAAGATGCAAAGATAATATGCTATGCGGGATGCGATGCGGGATGCAAAATGCAAGATGTAACAGGAAATGCATGAACCTGGCCTCAACATGGAAATCCAAGTGTGCCACTGGATAGAGGGGAAGAAATCCCCTGAAAACGATATAAAGATCATGGCAATCGGAGCTACGGTTCAGAAATGGCAAGCGTTTTACTAAACGAACCGATCTGCAATTTACAGCAAGTAGGCTCCTAAATGCAACAAAATGAACATGCTACAGCCACCCAACATGAAAACAAATTGCATGGCAGTGATGTACTCATGAAGCTTAACAAATCATCAGTACTGAGGCATAGGAAATTCATCCATTAAGGGCTTCAAACAAGCATGGCAAAACTGAATAAGCAAAACAGATTTCAGACTTAGCGAAATTAACGCTAGTCTGGAATTTCAGACCACGATGCTCTCTTCGGAGCAGAAAAACAACATGAAGCAAAACCTGAACATGGCAAAAAAGAGCATGGCATGGAGCTGCTCAACAAGCTTAACAAATCATCCAAAATGACCTGGGGCCAAAAGGGTTCACAAAATACTCTACCGAGCACACGAACATCGATGAAACACAATCAGTTTTCAGACTTAGTGAAAACTGGGACATGCTGAAATATAACTCACGGAGGCATGTAAACGAGCTCGATGCACTCACTACGGTGCAAGTCATGGCAAGGCAAGCATATATCCATTAAGAAGGAACAAAATGCTAGCTAGACATGGCAAGAACAATGGCATAGCATGCATGGATCACTAGCAATCACTCCGGCAAAATCGCAAAAGAGTTCACGATCTGCCAAAAACAACAACTATCCAAAAGTTGAGCTCGATTGAGTCAACCTAGGGTGCTCCAACATAGCAAGTAAAGACATGGATGGATTAATCACAACAAGCATAACAAATCACTCTTACTGATCATCCTCAAAAGAGGCACGGATCACTAGGAAACAAGCCGGACATATAGCATCGTGAACTAAAACATCCCAGACTTCGTGATTTTCACTAAGTCCCTGAAATCAGTAAACTCAGGTAGCCCTCTTCGCAAGCTTGCACAGGACAACAAACACATCCTAAAAATACATGGAAGGCACCTCTGGAAATAAGACAATATGCTTAACAATTTATCCCAAAGGGGCACAGGCATATCATGCACGGATTAAACATGGCAAAAATGACAAAAGTGCATGTTGAACTAACGGATCTGCAAATTAACTCATGATGCCTCCTTCCAACAGCATTTTGGACACCAAGATGACCTCAAATGCAAATGATGCAATGGAATGAAATGATGTACTCGTCGAGACGAAGATTTTGACATATCATATGCCCAAATCGGAGCTACGGATGCAAAGATATGGCAGGTCAAAGTAACAAGAAAAATTAGGGTTCGGAGGGAAAGTCAACCGAGATTTAGATCCAGGTCTCGGGGTACTGTAGCACGCGGCGCGGCACTGTTCACCCGAGAGGAATCCGGCGAGGCGGCGGCTTGCTCCGGCGACGGCGAGCGGCGCCGGCCGGCGAGGAGGAGGCGAGGCCCGGGGCGGAGGTGGACGGCGACGGACGGCGGCGGAGGGCGGCGTCG
>NC_057809.1:619710403-619723220 GCF_018294505.1 Triticum aestivum
CGCGGTGGCGGCGATGTGGGCGCCCGCCCGGGACACGTGGCGCGGCGTGGTTGGCTGGGGCGGACCGGCGGACGTGTCCGGCGCGTCCGGACGTTGTCCGGCGCGCGAAGAGGAGGGGGATCTAGGGTTTTCGGGGGAGGAGAAGGAGAATTTCGGAGGGGGGCTATTTATAGGCATAAGTGGAGCTAGGAGAGTCCAAATGAGGTGCGGTTTTCGCCCACACGATCGTGATCGAACGACCGAGACGATGGAGCTGAGTTTGGTGGGTTTTGGGACAAAATGGAGGGGTGTTGGGCTGCACACACACGAGGCCTTTTCGGTCCCTCGGTTAACCGTTGGAGTATCAAACGAAGTCCAAATGACCCGAAACTTGACAGGCGGTCTACCGGTAGTAAACCAAGGCCGCATGGCAAGTCTCGACCCAATCCGGAAATGTTTAATCCCCACACACGAAAGAAAACTAGAATTGGCCACCGGAGGAGAACGAAGCGCCGGAATGCAAAACGGATAACGAGGAAAATGCTCGAATGCAAGAGATGAACATGTATGCAAATGCAATGCACGTGATGACATGATATGAGATGCACGAAAACAAAAACAACACACGGAGACAAGGACCCGAACCCGAGAATTAAATATAACTTAATGCCGGAAACGGCAAGAGTTGGAGTACAATTCGGGAAGGTTACATATGGGGCGTTACACATAGTTCACACGGTGTCGTCTCAACAGATTTAGATGGTGCCCTATTTAACGTGAATGCAGCTGTCTCTTATGCATAACCCCAAAACGATAGTGGTAGATCGGTAAGAGACATCA
This sequence comes from Triticum aestivum, assembly GCF_018294505.1. Lineage (NCBI taxonomy): Eukaryota > Viridiplantae > Streptophyta > Magnoliopsida > Poales > Poaceae > Triticum > Triticum aestivum. The sequence goes on from NC_057809.1 coordinate 619,711,223, forward strand.
TAGATCGCACTATATCTAATAAAGTACGGTTATGACGCTCGGACACACCATTACACTATGGTGTTCCAGGTGGCGTGAGTAGTGAAACTATTTCATATTGTTTTAATTGAAGGCCAAACTTGTAACTCAAATATTTTACCTCTGCGATCATATCGTAGAAACTTTTATTTTCTTGTCACGATGATTTTCCACTTCACTCTGAAATTCTTTGAACTATTCAAATGTTTCAGACTTATGTTTCATCAAGTAAATATCCCCATATTTGCTCAAATCATCTGTGAAGGTCAGAAAATAATGATACCTGCTGCAAGCCTTAATATTCATCGGACCACATACATCAGTATGTATGATTTCCAACAAATCTGTTGCTTGCTTCATTGTTCCGGAGAACAGCGTTTTAGTCATCTTGCCCATAAGGCATGGTTCGCAAGCATCAAGTGATTCATAATCAAGTGATTCCAAAAGCCCATCAGCATGGAGTTTCTTCATGCGCTTTACACCAATATGACTTAAACGGCAGTGCCACAAATAAGTTGCACTATCATTATTAACTTTGCATCTTTTGGTTTCAATATTATGAATATGTGTATCACTACGATCGAGATCCAACGAACTTGTTTCATTGGGTGTATGACCATCGAAGGTTTTATTCATGTAAACAGAACAACAATTATTCTCTGACTTTAATGAATAACCGTATTGCAATAAACATGATCAAAACATATTCATGCTCAACGCAAAAGCCAAATAACCCTTATTTAGGTTCAACACTAATCTCGAAAGTATAGGGGAGTGTGCGATGATGATCATATCAATCTTGGAACTACTTCCAACACACATCGTCACTTCACCCTTAACTAGTCTCTGTTTATTCTGCAACTCCTGTTTCGAGTTACTACTCTTAGCAACTGATCCAGTATCAAATACTGAGGGGTTGCTATAAACACTAGTAAAGTACACATCAATAACATGTATATCAAATATACTTTTGTTCACTTTGCCATCCTTCTTATCCGCCAAATACTTGGGGCAGTTCTGTTTCCAGTGACCAGTCCCTTTGCAGTAGAAGCACTCAGTCTCAGGCTTAGGTCCAGACTTGGGCTTCTTCACTTGAGCAGCAACTTGCTTGCCGTTCTTCTTGAAGTTCCCCTTCTTCCCTTTGCCCTTTACTTGAAACTAGTGGTCTTGTTAACCATCAACACTTGATGTTTTTCTTGATTTCTACCTTCGTTGATTTCAGCATCACGAAGAGCTTGGGAATTACTTTCGTCATCCCTTGCATATTATAGTTCATCACGATGTTCTACTAACTTGGTGATGGTGACTAGAGAATTCTGTCAATCACTATTTTATCTGGAAGATTAACTCCCACTTGATTCAAGCGATTGTAGTACCCAGACAATCTGAGCACATGCTCACTGCTTGAGCGATTCTCCTCCATCTTTTAGCTATAGAACTTGTTGGAGACTTCATATTTCTCAACTCGGGTATTTGCTTGAAATATTAACTTCAACTCCTGGAACATCTCATATGGTCCATGACGTTCAAAACATCTTTGAAGTACCGATTCTAAGCCATTAAGCATGGTGCACTAAACTATCAAGTAGTCATCATATTGAGCTAGCCAAACGTTCATAACGTCTGCATCTGCTCCTGCAATAGGTCTGTCACCTAGCGGTGCATCAAGCACATAATTCTTCTGTGCAGCAATGAGGATAAACCTCAGATCACGGATCCAATCCGCATCATTGCTACTAACATCTTTCAACACAATTTTTCTCTAGGAACATATCAAAGTAAACATAGGAAAGCAACAACGCGAGCTATTGATCTACAACATAGATATGCTAATACTACCAGGACTAAGTTCATGATAAATTAAAGTTCAATTAATCATATTAGTTAAGAACTCCCACTTAGATAGACATCCCTCTAATCCTCTAAGTGATCATGTGATCCAAATCAACTAAACCATAACCGATCATCACGTGAAATGGAGTAGCTTTCAATGGTGAACATCACTATGTTGATCATATCTACTATATGATTCACGCTCAACCTTTCGGTCTCAGTGTTCCGAGGCCATATCTGCATATGCTAGGCTCGTCAAGTTTAACCTGAGTATTCCGCGTGTGCAACTGTTTTGCACCCGTTGTATTTGAACGTAGAGCCTATCACATGTGGTGTCTCAGCACGAAGAACTTTCGCAACGGTGCATACTCAGGGAGAACACTTCTTGATAATTAGTGAGAGATCATCTTAAAATGCTACCGTCAAACTAAGCAAAATAAGATGTATAAAAGATAAACATCATATGCAATCAAAATATGTGACATGATATGGCCATCATCATCTTGCTTCTTTGATCTCTATCTCCAAAGTACTGTCATGATCTATATCGTCACCGGCATGACACCATGATCTCCATCATCTTGATCTATATGAATGTGTCGTCACGTGGTCGTCTCGCCAACACTTGCTCTTGCAACTATTGCTATCGCATAGCGATAAAGTAAAGCAATTATTGGGCACTTGCATCTTATGCAATAGAGAGACAACCATAAGGATTTTGCCAGTTGCCGATAACTTCAACAAAACATGATCATCTCATACAACAACTTATATCTCATCACGTCTTGATCATATCACATCACAACATGCCCTGCAAAAACAAGTTAGACGTCCTCTACTTTGTTGTTGCAAGTTTTACGTGGCTGCTACTGGGCTTAGCAAGAACCGTTCTTACCTACGCATCAAAACTACAACGATAGTTTGTCAAGTTGGTGCTGTTTTAACCTTCGCAAGGACCGGGCGTAGCCACACTCGGTTCAACTAAAGTTGGAGAAACTGACACCCGCCAGCCACCTGTGTGCAAAGCACGGCGGTAGAACCAGTCTCGCGTAAGCGTACGCGTAATGTCGGTCCGGGCCGCTTCATCCAACAATACCGCCGAACCAAAGTATGACATGCTGGTAAGCAGTATGACTTATATCGCCTACAACTCACTTGTGTTCTACTCATGCATATAACATCAACACATAAAACCTAGGCTCGGATGCCACTGTTGGGGAACGTAGTAATTTCAAAAAAATTCCTACGCACACGCAAGATCATGGTGATGCATAGCAACGAGAGGGGAGAGTGTGATCTACGTACCCTTGTAGATCAACAACGGAAGCGTTTGGTTGATGTAGTCGTACGTCTTCACGGCCCGACCGATCAAGCACCAAAACTACGGCACCTCCGAGTTCTAGCACACGTTCAGCTCGATGACGATCCCCGGACTCCGATCCAGCAAAGTGTCGAGGAAGAGTTCCGTCAGCACGAAGGCGTGGTGACGATCTTGATGTACTACTGTCGCAGGGCTTCGCCTAAGCACCGCTACAATATTATCGAGGACTATGGTGGAAGGGGGCACCGCACACGGCTAAGAATATGATCACGTGGATCAACTTGTGTGTCCATGGGGTGCCCCCTGCCCCCGTATATAAAGGAATGGAGGAGGGGAGGGCCGGCCCTCTCTATGGCGCGCCCTAGGGGAGTCCTACTCCCATTGGGAGTAGGATTCCCCCTTTCCTAGTCCAACTAGGAGTCCTTCCATGTAGTAGGAGTAGGAAACAAGGAAGGGGCGCAGCCCCTCCCCCAAGTCCAATTCGGACTAGGCCTTGGGGGGCGCGCGGCCTGCCCTAGGCAGCCCCTCTCTCTTTCCCGTATGGCCCAATAAGGCCCAATACTTCTCCCGGCGAATTCCCGTAACTCTCTGGTACTCCGAAAAATACCCGAATCACTCGGAACTTTCCCGAAGTCCGAATATAGTCATCCAATATATCGATCTTTACGTCTCGACCATTTCGAGACTCCTCGTCATGTCCCCGATCTCATCCGGGACTCCGAACTCCTTCGGTACATCAAAACTCATAAACTCATAATATAACTGTCATGGAAACCATAAGCGTGCGGACCCTACGGGTTCGAGAACAATGTAGACATGACCGAGACATGTCTCCGGTCAATAACCAATAGCGGAACCTGGATGCTCATATTGGCTCCTACATATTCTACGAAGATCTTTTATCGGTCAGACCGCATAACAACATACGTTGTTCCCTTTGTCATCGGTATGTTACTTGCCCGAGATTCGATCATCGGTATCTCAATACCTAGTTCAATCTCGTTACCGGAAAGTCTCTTTACTCGTTCCATAATACATCATCTCACAACTAACTCATTAGTTGCAATGCTTGCAAGGCTTATGTGATGTGCATTACCGAGAGGGCCCAGAGATACCTCTCCGACAATCGGAGTGACAAATCCTAATCTCGAAATACGCCAACCCAACATGTACCTTTGGAGACACCTGTAGAGCTCCTTTATAATCACCCAGTTACGTTGTGACGTTTGGTAGCACATAAAGTGTTCTTCCGACAAACGGGAGTTGCATAATCTCATAGTCATAGGAACATGTATAAGTCATGAAGAAAGCAATAGCAACATACTAAACGATCGGGTGCTAAGCTAATGGAATGGGTCATGTCAATCAGATCATTCAACTAATGATGCGATCCCGTTAATCAAATAACAACTCTTTGTCCATGGTTAGGAAACATAACCATCTTTGATTAACGAGCTAGTCAAGTAGAGGCATACTAGTGACACTCTGTTTGTCTATGTATTCACACATGTATTATGTTTCCGGTTAATACAATTCTAGCATGAATAATAAACATTCATCATGATATAAGGAAATAAATAATAACTTTATTATTGCCTCTAGGGCATATTTCCTTCAACTACGGGTATCTCCGAAAGTGTCTGTTGGGTTGGCACGAATCAAGACTGGGATTTGTCACTCCGTGTGACGGAGAGGTATCTCTGGGCCCACTTGGTAGGACATCATCATATGCGCAATGTGACCAAGGAGTTGATCACGGGATGATGTGTTACGGAACGAGTAAAGAGACTTGCCGGTAACGAGATTGAACAAGGTATCGGATACCGACGATCGAATCTCGGGCAAGTACAATACCGCTAGACAAAGGGAATTGCATACGGGATTGATCGAATCCTCGACATCGTGGTTCATCCGATGAGATCATCGTGGAACATGTGGGAACCAACATGGGTATCCAGATCCCGCTGTTGGTTATTGACTGGAGAACGTCTCGGTCATGTCTGCATGGTTCCCGAACCCGTAGGGTCTACACACTTAAGGTTCGATGACGCTAGGGTTATAGGGAATAGATATACGTGGTTACCGAATGTTGTTCGGAGTCCCGGATGAGATCCCGGACATCACGAGTAGTTCCGAAATGGTCCGGAGGTAAAGATTTATATATGGGAAGTCCTGTTTTGGGCACCGGAAAAGTTTCGGGTGCTATCGGTAACGTACCGGGACCACCGGGAGGGTCCCGGGGGTCCACCAGGTGGGGCTACCTGCCCCAGAGGGCTGCGTGGGCCAAGTGTGAGACGGGACCAGCCCCAGGTGGGCTGGTGCGCCCCCCACCAGGGCCCAAGGCGAAGAGAGAAGGGAAAAAGGGGAAACCCTAGGCTCAGATGGGCCTAAGGCCCACCTAGTGGTGCGCCCCCCTCTCTCCCCCCTTGGCCGCCCCCCTAGATGGGATCTAGGGCTGGCCGCCACCCCTAGAGGTGGAAACCTAGGTGGGGGCGGAGCCCCTCCCTTTCCCCTATATATAGTGGGGTTTTGGGCTGCCATATACACGAGAATATCTCCTTCTTGGCGCAGCCCTACCCCTCTCCCTCCTCGTCTCTTGCGGTGCTTGGCGAAGCCCTACTGGAGTACCATGCTCCTCCACCAGCACCACGCCGTCGTGCTGCTGCTGGACGCAGTCTTCCCCAACCTCTCTCTCTCTCCTTGCTGGATCAAGGCATGGAAGACGTCACCGGGCTGCATGTGTGTTGAACGCGGAGGTGCCGTCCGTTCGGCACTAGGATCATCGGTGATTTGGATCACGGCGAGTACGGCTCCATCAACCCCGTTCACTTGAACGCTTCCGCTTAGCGATCTACAAGGGTATGTAGATGCACTCTCCTTCCCCTCGTTGCTAGATTACTCCATAGATTGATCTTGGTGATGCATAAAAAATTTTGAATTTCTGCTATGATCCCCAACACCTACCCTCCACGCGATCGTCCTCGGGATCGCCACTCCGGAAATTACGCCAACCGCCACCGAGAGGGGCGGACCGAACCTATTTAACTCGACTATGATGAGACTCCCACACATAAAGACAAAAACAAGATCTCTCAAAAAACAAAACAAGAAGACTCCCACACCAAAAACAAGAAGACTCTAAGGAGAGAAGCCCGAACATAGAGATCGATCGAGGCCAAAGTTTTAAAGTAAATATCTTGTATATTTGTCAAGTAATCAACCCTTGCCATATCATCCCGATTCTGTTCGGTTATTGATTGATTCGGATGGGTGAGTCCTTTGGTTCCCAAGGCATGTGTGCACGTATGGTACAGAGCCTGGCCGTGGAGTGTACACGCGGGAGTACCTCAACTTGAGAATCAAGGAAAGAGCAGCAGATCCCCTCTGGTGGCGACCTCGGTCCTCGATGGTGAAGGGGTCGCCGGATTCATGTGTGTGGATCATTTTTAAACTCTCATGGTTTAGGCTTTTAGGTTGTTCATCGTTGTGGCATCAGCGTCGGTAATGGCGGCACTGAATAAAGATTCTTCAGATCCTACTCCGAGAGGCGATTGGTCCTATGGTTGGGGATGGATTTGGAAAAAAAATGATGTTCAAGTAAAGGATGGTGTGCCGGCGACGGCATCCTCGTGGTGGACACGTGTCCTCGGGCTCCGTCATGGCAGCGGTGTTTGCTCCAGCGCCGGCGCGGAGTTTGGGAGCTAGTCCAGGAGCGGATAGAGATTGTGGTATGTATCGGCGGCATCTGGAAGATGATGGATTGTGTGCTGAGTTCGTGGTTCGTGGATAGCAGATATAGTTTTCTCCTGCAGCGTCTTAGTCGGGTGGTGGTGCTAGGAATAGAGTTTGATGGTTTGTCCGGGGTGCTGCCCCGGTGTGATTCGTTTAATGATAATGGTTTCGTCTTTGGTGAGCTACTTTGGAGGTCCTGAAAACTATATATCAGCGAAGGAGCCGCGTCGAGCTCGGGTCTGAGGGTGATCAGTCATTTTTTTTCTTTGATGAGTATTGTGGTGGTCCAAGAGACAGATGACGGGCGTCGGAGTCAAACTGAGAGGATTCTTCGGTCTTATTTATAATATTACTTCTTGGTTATGGTTACCTTGTGCAAACCCTAGCATTCTGTTATCTTTTCAGCTCTATCAGATCGATATATACGAGTAATTTGTACGACGATTTTTATGATATAAATAAGACATGTACTATCATGAAAAAACTGTATACAATTTTGAAAGAATCACGCGTACGCTTGTTTTAGGTAACACACATGAGAGACAAAAATATTCTTCAAACCAGACCTCATCATCTATATGTTGCATATATAATTGTCGTATCTGATTAACCCAAAAATATTGCAGCCAGGGCGCAAAATTGAAGGGATGTTTTTTTTTAACATCAATATAGGCACAAACGCTCATATACACGCGTATACACTCACCTCTATGAATGCACACATGCACACCTTACACTATGAGCACCTTTGAAAGACTAAGCCGACATATCATCTTGAGATTTATAAAATCACCGTAGGCGCCTCGTCATCGACGGGAACGTCTCCTCTTACTGAATGTGCATCATCAAAAATCTTGAAATAAATCCAGAAATAAATACGAGCACCTGAACCCTGATGGGCTGGGATACCACGGTCTCTCTAACCATCGAACCATAGGGTATTTTAAAAAGTCACATTTGACAAATATTATTTTATATAAATTTATTAGTTGTAAAGTAAAAAAGTGAACGGGGAAAGGACCTGGATACGTATCCGAGTCGCCTCTGCCTGTCTAATTTAACTTTTTAGTATATATATGCACGTTCCCTACCAGCGGCACCATCATCAAGCAACGTGGCGAGGAAGGGAGGAATAAAATAAAGCCGACGACTTGCCCATCCAATCCGGAGGAGAGGATCCATGGTGCAGCGAAGGCGCGTCCTTCCCGTCGTCGTGGACGACGGCAACTGCGGGTACCTCCTCTTCAGGATCAACGTCAACCGTCTCTTCTCCTCCTCCCAGTCCCAGGATACCAAGATGCGGCGCCTCCCGGCTCCCGTCACGCGGTTCGCCACGATTCCCCACAGGCCCGAGCGCATCGACTTCGCGCTGGCCGGCGGCGGCGCCACCCTGGTCGGCGTCAGCAGCCAGCACCGCACCGTCCTGCACGATGCCGCGTCCGGCGTCACCTCGGCCGGGCCGGAGCTGGCGCACGACAAGGTCGGCTGCTGCTTCGTCGTCCCGATCGGCCGTCGCCGGCTCTGCGCGGTCAAGCGCCGCCACTATGACTATCCCGCCAGCCCGGACGAGCCAACTGAGCCACTCGGCGAGACCCTGATCGGCGGCCTTGGCGCCGGAGCCTGGCGCGCGCTCCCGGACCCGCCGCCCGACCTCATGCGAAGTAGACGTGGCAACCCGGCGTGCCTGCTCACCGCCTGCTTCGCCGCGGGGAAGCGCCTCTGGGTCTCGGCCAGGGACAGGGGCACCTACTCCGTCGACACGACAGCCCGCGCCGCCGATGGTTGGCGCAAGGAGGGCGACTGGCAGCTGCCGTTCCAGTGCCGCGGCCTCCTGGCCCCCGACCTGGCCCCTGGCCTCTGCTTCGGCCTCTGCCCCCGGACCACCAGCCTCTGCGCCTGCGACGTCCGGCGTTCACCTCCGCCGGTCCGGTACGCCTGGGACGACACCCGGCCGTGCTGGCCGGCGTCCTTCAGCCAAGAGAACATCGCGACCGTCGCGCGGCTCCCGGACAGCAGCCTGGCCTACCTCGGCGACGGCGAGTTCTGCATTGCGTGGACCATCGCGATCAGCGAGGATAACTCGACCATACGGCAGCGTGCGCTCTGGTTGATGGGTGTCAAGATCGGCAAGAACTCCCCGTCGGCTCCCCTCCGCTTGCTCCACCACAAGTGCTGCATCTACGAGTTGCCGGACCGTGCTCTCATGGCCTACGCTCTTCATGCTGATTGATTCGTAGTAGGAGCAGTAGATCCCTTTGTACTCGCACGTTTTTCGGTGTGTATGTAAATATCGATTGTTTTACAATGTACATATTAGATTGCAGATATTGGCAAATCAACCTGTGGTTGAATTGGTTAGGTGAACAGTGGTATTCCCAATCCATGAGGGTTCAAATCCTGGTGCTCGCATTATTTCTGAATTTATTTCAGGATTTCCGTCGACGACGAGGCGCCTATGGTGACTTCGTAAATCTCAAGATGATATGCCGACCCAGTCTTTTAAAGTTAGGGGTAGGGTGTGTGTGCGCGTTCATAGGGATGAGTGTATGCGCGTGTATATGAGCGCTTGTGTTTGTACTGATGCTAAAAAAAAGATTGCAGATATTGTGCCGTATTCGCGTAAAAAATCGATATTGTACCAAATGTAATACTGTTTGTAATATTATTGATTATCCGAAATCTTATCTGGCTGGCGTACGTTGTCCGTCGACTGCCGATTCGTGTCAAACGCTCGTGTTCCTTTATTTTCTTCCAAAAAATGCATCACGCGCCCACGGGGCGAGACCAACTCCAGACCTCTCGCGAGAGAGCAGGGGCTTCTAGCCATTGGGCCGGAGAGGTGGCATTTGTGTTAAAACAGATTTTCTATATATATATATATATATATATAACTTCGCATTTTTTTGAAGCTTTTTTGTTTTTAAATTCATTGGAAAATCCTTTTATTTACTTTCTCACATGGCAGTTCTTTTATAAGAGGATGGCATTTCTTATTGTAAGAGGGATGACTATTATAACAGGATGACATTCGTTTATTATAAGAGGATGGCAGTTTTATTGTATAAGATGGCATTTGTATTATTGTGAGGATGGCATTTTTATAATAAGAAGATGGCAGTTTTATTTATAAGAGCATATCATTTTTATTTTATAATAGAATGTGCATTTTTATTATTGTGAGGGTGGTGTTTTTATTATTTTAAGAGGGATGGCATTTTCAACATTGTGAGATGGCATTTTTTTTGCTGCCACTTTTTTCATACAAGTTTGTTGGGTGTTTTGATTAGAAACATGGCAACTTTTGTGGATTTTTTTTCATTTTTTCATTTTTTTCATGTTTACAACATGATATTTTTTTGTATTTGGTTCACGAAATAAATAAAGATTATTAGCATGGCAGTTTTGTTGGGTAACGTAGTAATTTCAAAAAAATTCCTACGCACACGCAAGATCATGGTGATGCATAGCAACGAGAGGGGAGAGTGTTGTCCACGTACCCTCGTAGACCAAAAGCGGAAGCGTTAGCACAACGCGGTTGATGTAGTCGTACGTCTTCACGATTCGACCGATCAAGTACCGAACGCACGGCACCTCCGAGTTCAGCACACGTTCAGCCCGATGACGTCCCTCGAACTCCGATCAAGCCGAGTGTTGAGGGAGAGTTTCGTCAGCACGACGGTGTGGTGACGATGATGATGTTCTACCGACGTAGGGCTTCGCCTAAGCACCGCTACAGTATTATCGAGGTGGACTATGATGGAGGGGGGCACCGCACACGGCTAAAAGATCAAATCAATTGTTGTGTCTCCAAGGGGTGCCCCCTTCCCCGTATATAAAGGAGTGGAGGAGGGGGAGGGCCGGCCTCTCTATGGCGCGTGAAAGTGCGTTATATCGACTAGAGGGGGGTGAATAGGCGATTTTTATGAAATTCTTCACTGAGGAATTTGCTGGTGAGGAAATTCCTTAGCGAAGAACTACTAGCAGCGGAATAAGTACTCAAAAGTAAACACAACAGAATACGAGCATAGTCATCATAATGAAATGAAGACAGGCATAGAGTACAGGAAGCGTAATCACAGGATAACACAGGATGAAGACAAACAGACTGAAGAAATTGAACTGAAGAAATTGAGAAAGTCTTCAAACACAGATATGAACAAACATACAACACAGTTATGAGGAAATGAAAGAGTTGAGGAAATAGAACCAGTAAGCTCGGTGAAGACAATGATTTGGTAGACCAGTTCCAACTGTTGTCTCAGTTGTACGTCTGGTTGGAGCGACTGAGTATTTAAACTCGAAGAGACACAGTCCCGGACACCCAGTCAAGGACACTTAGTCCAAGACACCCAGTCCTCACCGTATTCTCCTTGAACTAAGGCGAGACCGATGTGCCAGGTGTCATCCAGTTATTCGCTGTTGTTGCCATGTCATTGCTTGCGTGTCATGCATTGCATATCATGTCATCATGTGCTTTTCATTTGCATACATGTTCGTCTCATGCATCCGAGCATTTTCCCCGTTGTCCGTTTTGCATTCCGGCGCTTCGTTATCCTCTGGTGGTCATTTCTACCTTTCTTTCATGTGTGTGGATTAAACATTTCCGGGTTGGACCGAGACTTGCCAAGCGGCCTTGGTTTACTACCGGTAGACCGCCTGTCAAGTTTCGTGCCATTTGGACTTCGTTTGATACTCCAACGATTAACCGAGGGACCGAAAAGGCCTCATGTATGTTGTAGCCCAACACCCCTCCAAAGTGGCCCAAAACCCACCTAAACCCTCTCCATCATCTAGAGCGTTCGATCACGATCGCGTGGCCGAGAACCGCACCTCATTTGGACTCTCCTAGCTCCCTCTACCAATAAATATGTGACCCCCTCCGAAATTCACGGTGCAAACCCTAACTTCGTCCTCCTCCCGCCGACGGACATGTCCACCCCGCCGCCGGACATGTCCGCACCGTCCCTCAGCGAATCAGGAGTCACCACGTCACCGCCGCCAGCGCCCCACATCGCCGCCGCCGCCCGGGGCCCAGATCCGGCCCGCCCCGGGGCCGAACCGGGCCTCGCCGGGCCCGTTCGCCACCACCACTCT
>NC_057809.1:619723501-619737572 GCF_018294505.1 Triticum aestivum
GCGCCCGGCCGCCGCCTCCAACCTCGCCTCCTCGCCGACCTTCACGTCCGCGCCGCTCGCGCCACCTCCGGCGACCGGAACCCCGCCGGACTTCCGCCACCCGACCTCGGCTTCCGCGCAGCCGTCCCGCCTCCGAGCTCCCTCGCCGAGCTCCGCCGCTGGCCGGACCTCCCCGCAGGAGCCGCGCCTCCCCGCTGCCTCCTCCTCGCCGCGTCGCCGCTTCCCTCGTCGCCGGCGATCACCGGAGAGCGCCATGTGTCGCCGGAACCCGTCCCAGCCAGATCCACCCCGCCTGGATGAGATCCACCGGGAGTCCAACCAAACGGCCTCCGCGTCCCGATCCGTTCCATCCCGGATCCCTCCGCCCCGCGTTGACTTTTGCGGAGGTAAAATTTCTACTAAGTCCTCAAATTCTCAGATCCATATGCCCTTGTTCATCGTGCTATATCCCCGCATCGGTAGCTCCGTTTTGGGCATATAGCATATCAGAATGTTCGTCTCAGAGAGTACATCATTTCATTTCATTGCATCATTTTCATTTGAGTTTATCTTGATGCCCGAAATGCTGTTAGAAGAGTGCTACTTGAGATAATTGCCAGATCTGCTGCTCCATTTAGACATTTGTCATTTTTGCCATGATTATTGTGTGCATGATATGCCCATGAGCTCTACTTATGTTTTGTTAAGGGTTTTGCCATCTTTCCAGAGGTGCAACCCATGTATTTTTGTGATGTGTGTGGTGACTAGCACAAGCTTGCAAAGTGAGGCACTTGGTAATCCTGATTTCAGGGACTTAGTAATTCCACCAAGTCCTTAATCTGTTTATCCCAAGTTGCCATATGTTCATGTTGTTTCCTAATGATCCGTGCCTCTTTTGAGGATGATCTGTAAGGATGTTTTGTTAATCTTGTAGTGCTCTATCCATCCATGTCTTTGTTTACAATTATGGAGCACCCTACCTTGAGTCAATCGAGCTCTACTTTTGTCATTTCGTGAATCTGGGCAGATTGTCTACTTGTCAGCGATTTTGCCGAGGATATTGTAGTTGATCCGTGCATGTTATGTTATTGTTCTTGCCATGTCTAGCTTGTATAATGTGTATTCTTGATGGGTGTATGCTTAGATTGTCATGCCTTTCTCTGTAGTGAGTGCATCGAGCTCGTAAACATGCCTACTTGATATCTGATTTGCATGCTCCAGTTTTTCACTAAGTCTGTAACCTGATTATGTTTTTGCCATGTTCACATGCTTGCAAATGTATTTTATGATCCTTTTTGGCTCAAGGTCACTAAAGGACTTTTGTTAAGCTCTTTGAGTAGCTCCATGCCATGCTTTACTTTGCCATGTTCAGGTCCTGTAGCATGTAGTTTTGTTGCTCTAAAGAGTGCTATCTGATCTGAAATTCCAGACAAGTGTTAATTTCACTAAGTCTGAAATCTGTTTGCCAAATGCATTTTTGTCATGCTTGTTTGAACCTGTTAATGGATGAATTGGCCGTAGTTCAGTGCTAGACTTTTGTTAAGCATCATGAATGGATCCCTGCCATGTATTTTGTTTCCATGTTTGGGTGCTGTAGCATGTTCGTCTTGTTGCATTTAGATGGCTACTTGCTGTAAATCGCAAAACGTGGTCATATTTGAATTGCTTGCCATTTTCAAACCGTAACTCTGATTCCGGTGATCTTTATATCGTTTTCAAGCGATTTCTTCTCATCTTTCTAGTGGCACACTTGGATTTCCAAGTTGAGGCCAGGTTCATGCATTCCTTGTCAATTCTTGCATTTGCATCGCATCCCGCATCCCGCATATCATACCATGTTCATGTGTTGGTTGTTTACTATGTTGTGTGCTTCTTTCCGGTGTTTGCTTCTTCGGGTTGGTTCCGATAACATCGTGATTGTGAGGACCTGTTCGTCTACGTCCGTTTGTCTTCTTCACGGACTCGTTCTTCTTCTTTGCGGGATTTCAGGCAAGATGATCATACCCTCGAAATCACTACTATCTTTGCTTTGCTAGATGCTCGCTCTTTTGCTATGCCTATGCTGCGATACCTACCACTTGCTTATCATGCCTCCTATATTGTTGAACCAAGCCTCTAACCCACCTTGTCCTAGCAAACCATTGTTTGGCTATGTTACCGCTTTGCTCAGCCCCTCTTATAGCGTTGTTAGTTGTAGGTGAAGATTGAAGTTTGTTTCCTTGTTGGAACATGGAGATGTTGTTCCTTGTTGGAACATGTTTACTTGTTGAGATATCACAATATATCTTATTTAATTAATGCATCTATATACTTGGTAAAGGGTGGAAGGCTCGGCCTTATGCCTGGTGTTTTGTTCCACTCTTGCCGCCCTAGTTTCCGTCATATCGGTGTTATGTTCCCGGATTTTGCGTTCCTTACACGGTTGGGTGATAATGGGAACCCCTTGACAGTTTGCCTTGAATAAAACTCCTTCAGCAATGCCCAACCTTGGTTTTACCATTTGCACAAACAACCTACCACCTTCCCTTGGGTTCTGCAGACTCAAGGGTCATCTTTATTCTAACCCCCCCGGGCCAGTGCTCCTCTGAGCGTTGGTCCGAACTAGAGTCCTGTGCAGCGCCCCCTCGGGGAAACTCGAGGTTTGGTTTTAGTTGTATGGAGAGATCATTTGAGTGTGCCCTGAGAAAGAGATATGTGCAGCTCCTATTGGGATTTGTCGGCACATTCGGGCGGTGTTGCTGGATTTGTTTTAACTTGTCGAAGTGTCTTGTAGAACCGGGATACCGAGTCTGATCGGAATGTCTTGGGAGGAGGTCTATTCCTTCGTTGACCGTGAGAGCTTGTGATGGGCTAAGTTGGGACACCCCTGCAGGGATTTGAACTTTCGAAAGCCGTGCCCGCGGTTATGGGCGGATGGGAATTTGTTAACGCTCGATTGTAGAAAACCTGAAGTCGACCTTAATTAAAATGCATCAACCGCGTGTGTAACCGTGATGGTCTCTTCTCGGCGGGGTTCGGGAAGTGAACACGATGTTGGAGTAATGCTTGACGTAGGTTGTTCTAGGATCACTTCTTGATCATACTTTTATCGACCGTGCTTTGTTTTCTCTTCTCGCTCTCATTTGCGTATGTTAGCCACCATATGTGCTAGTCGCTTGCTGCAGCTCCACCTCATATCTTTTACCTTACCCATAAGCTTAAATAGTCTTGATCGCGAGGGTGTGAGATTGCTGAGTCCCCGTGGCTCACAGACTACTTCCAAAACTAGCTTGCAGGTGCCGATGAGACCGTGCAGATGACGCAACCAAGCTCAGGAGGAGCTCGATGAAGATCTTGTCCTTTGTGTTGTTTCGTTCTAGTTGATCAGTAGTGGAGCCCAGTTGGGGTCGATTGGGGACCTTGTCGCATTTGGGGTTCTTCTTTTATTTTGGTTCCGTAGTCGGACCTTGATTGTATCTGGTTGATGTAATGCTTTATTCATGTAATTGTGTGAAGTGGCGATTGTAAGCCAACTATGTATCTTTTCCCTTATGTATTACATGGGTTGTTTGTGACGATTACCTCACTTGCGACATTGCTTTCAATGCGGTTATGCCTCTAAGTCGTGCTTCGACACGTGGGAGATATAGCCGCATCGAGGGCGTTACAAGTTGGTATCAGAGCCTTCCCCGACCTTAGGAGCCCCCATTGATTGATCGTTTTTAGCAGCCGAGTGGTGTCTAGAAAAATGTTTTGAGTCATTTAGGAATTATATATCGGAGAGTTTAGGAATTCTTTTTTACTTCCCAGTCTTCTCATCGCTCTGGTAAGGCATCCTGACGTAGAGTTTTGACTCTTCTCTTCTCAAATTTCACTAAAAAAAATTTAGGATCACGCGGGTATCTTGAAATTGTTCCGATGGTTTTGTGACGAGAACATTGTCTTGGTGCCTCCTGTCAGGGGTTTTGTGGAAGTGTCCCGGGGAGTTGAGCTCCGAGGTGTTGTCGCCACAATTTTATCATTGCAGTTCCGGAATACCTGAGTTTAGTACGCTGACATCGAAAATCTCTTTTAAGCAGTTCGTTAGTGAGATAACCTCGACGCCACCCAGTACTGGGGCGGGAGTTCGGGAGTATTGCCATAACTTGTATAACAGATGCTTTTCGAAGGTTGAGGTAGATGATTTCCGAAGATTTCTTGGTTATGTGTTGAAGGATGGGTACAACTGGATGTAGGATTTGCTAGATTTGGGTGAGATATTATGCTTCCCCTGTATCCCCAACACCTGATTGCATAACCGGAAAGGTTCGGGAGTTTCATAGGTGGGAATTCAAGTAGCTCTTAGGATATCTTTCCGACAGATGTATGATATGAAATTGGGGTTCGACGTCTAGTGGTCCGCCTATTCACGGTCGGTTTTACAGTGGTCTCGTTGTGTCTTAAAGAGTCCTTGGCTATGCCGACTCGGGGACGCTTCGTATGTCATGTGCACTGCCTTGTACATGATGGTGCTGTACGATCGAGCCCGTGTAGGCCTCACCACAAAAATTTCGGACGAAATCTCTATCATATGTTTCTTCCGGCTTATTCTGCAAGCCAATTCTTTGTTTTGTTTTGAGTTGTGGTATTCGAGTTGCTTCAATGTCAAGTGTTGATTCCATGCCTTTCCCAAATGGTGTTCTCATACTCCGATGTGGATACCAATCCTTCTTGATCATCAAGATTGTCTTGTCAATCCTTTTCACCGGCGTGTTTCTCTTCAAATGGATCTGGTCATTTCTACAACCGCAAGATCAAGTATCAGTTCTTCTCAACGGTGTTCGTTTCACCCATTCCAAATTGTCTTTGTTTTTTCCCACCCTCCCTCCCTTTTGCTTTTCTCCAAGGATTCAGATCTCTTAATCGAGTATCCATATTATTGAGGTGAGGTCTCTCCATTCCTTTCTATCAATATTCTTATCTGGTGATTCTCATGAAGATTCTAACAGAGCTTCAAGTTCGTCTCTTATCACTCGTTTTCTTCTCCGGTGGAACCAAGTCAAGCCTTGTGGATCATGTCCTTTTTCCTCGTTTCAAATACCTTTTCTTACCGGTGCACCTCTTTATCATTCACCTCTCGCTATTCATTTGTTCTGGAGTGCTGAAGATATCTCAAAGATTTGTGCTTCCACTCTGCATTTCGTTCAAGCTCTTTCGAGACGGGTATCTCATTCAAGCCATTTTAATTCAACTGGTGCAATATCTTTCAAGTAATCATTCCAACGGTGTTTATTTTGAGTGGGCCCTAACCCACGGGTCTTTTCCCAGGATCTTACCTGACTCTTCCAATTTTCCCGGAGATATCCTCAAATTTCTTGTCAAAGTTTGACGTAAGAATGAGTTATCATCAGTCAAATGTCTTCTCCAAGATCTGTTGAATTCTTTTCATTGTTGGCTCAACCTCTTCACTTTTGATTCTTCCGGAGTATCTCAACTATTCATGGTGGTGTTTCTCGTCGTCATTCTCGGATTTTGAAGACCGAAGAAGAGTTTCTCTTTAATCTTGCTCCATTCTCTTCAAGATTCGTGATTCTAGCTTGTTGCCATCCTCTCGTAATTGTTTTGATCATGAGAATTCTTTTCACCCATCCGGAGTAATTCAGAGTATTTTCAGTTTGATTATCCGGAGTTCATCAATTCAGGACTATTCATTCTCAGCTGTCAGTTATCACTCTCCGATCTTACCGGTGCATCGATCAACTATCCTCTAAACAGTGCGTGATCCCTTCGTTCACTTGCATCTAAATCCTCTCAAGCATCTTCGTTCATTTTATAATTTTTCCCGGTGTTTCTTCATCTTTTCTTCGTTCATTTTCAATTCTTACGGTGGTTCGTTCAAGATTTCTCTTCCTTATCGATTCATTCGTGTTTTCAATCCTACCGATGGTTCGTCAAAGACCTTCCCAAGTTTATGTTATATCTCTCTTAATCTTTTCTACGAGAATGAGTAATATGGCAAATCCGTTGATTGTCATCAATTTAATTGGTGAAGGATAAGCATAATGTAATTCTTATTCTTGTTTCATCCAAGAGATTAATTCCTTATTCCGGAGGCTTAGCAAATTCTCGATTTCACTTGTTTCATCTTTTCTTCTGGAGTTCGTTCACGATGATTAAATTCTTGAGTTCAAGTGCTCGTCTTTCTTTCCCGGAGTTCCAAGATCTAATTATCACGGAGATCCATCTAAATCATTGCAAGGATTCACCTTGTGTTTTCAATTTCCCTTTCTTTTATTCTTTTGTTACCGGAGTTCTTCATGAAGATTCTACATGATGGTTGATCAAGGATTTAATTCTCTCTCGAAGTGCTCATCAACATTCTTTTTCTAAGGAGCTCAAGTATTCTTCATCTTGCAATCCGGAGTGCAAATTCTTTCTACCATATTATCGGAGGTGGTATTATGTCATTCTTGATAATTTGAGTTCATGTTTTCATGATTCACATGTTGCCATGAATGAGATATTTTAAATCCATCAATCTCGTCATTGGAGTTATCTTGGGGTATATTTCACCTAAAGCCTTCCCTAAGGATTGTTGCTATAATGGTGCTCATATAGGATCCAAGTTCTTCATATATCCTTCCGGTGATAAGTTTCTCGTCTCCTCATTCATATCAATCCAATTCTTTTCCCATGAGTGGCAGGTTGTCACCTCATAATTTGAGATGTATTCCATAAGACCATATCAAGCTTACTCTTTTCGTTGTTGTTTTCCAACAACTCCGTGCGATCCTCCTCTTTAAGATGCTTTTCAAGCTCATCGGAGGTAGGAGATGTTGTTTTCTTCTCCGTTCTTTTGTTCCGTTCGTTCCGGAGGCATTGTGTTGTTGTTCTCTTCAACCCATCATCTTGTTTTGTCAAGATCATGTTCTTTTCAGGATTGTCCAATTAACCGGAGTGTTGCGCCCTTTTTGCTCGAGTTCTTTCATATTATCAAGCCTAGCATATCCTTTCAACCGAACTGCTACCCGAATCGATTCTTTCTTGTCCCTCTTGCTTAACGGAGTGCTTTCAACTTCGTTCATCTCAGTTGTATTATTTTCTTGATATGGCTTAACCTTTTCAAGGTTCTTTGGTTTCACTCGTTTGTCAAAGGAGCAACTTAGTTTTACTTCTTCTTTTTTCTCTTCCGTTTTCCCTCCGGTGCCATTCTAGATCTCGGGACGAGATCCTCTCGTAGTGGTGGAGTGTTGTAACGCCCCGAGACTGATGTGCCAGGTGTCGTCCAGTTATTCGCTGTTGTTGCCATGTCATTGCTTGTGTGTCATGCATTGCATATCATGTCATCATGTGCTTTTCATTTGCATACATGTTCGTCTCATGCATTCGAGCATTTTCCCTGTTGTCCGTTTTGCATTCCGGCGCTTCATTCTCCTCCGGTGGTCATTTCTACCTTTCTTTCATGTGTGTGGATTAAACATTTCCGGGTTGGACCGAGACTTGCCAAGCGGCCTTGGTTTACAACATAGGTATGCAAAAACTATCAGGACAAAGTTTCATGATAAATTAAGTTCAATTAATCAAATTACTAAAGAACTCCCACTTAGATAGACATCCCTCTAGTCATCTAAATGAAACGTGATCCACAAAAACTAAACCATGTCCGATCATCACGTGAGACGGAGTAGTCATCAATGGTTAACATCTTATGTTGATCATATCTACTATATGATTCACGTTCGATCTCTCGATTTCCAGTGTTCTGAGGCCAGGTCTGTACATGTTAGGCTCATCAAGTTTAACCTGGGTATTCTGCATGTGCAAAACTGTCTTACGCCCGTTGTATGTCAACGTAGAGCTTATCACACCCGATCATCACGTGGTGTCTCGGCACGACGAACTTTCGCAACGGTGCATACTCGGGAAGAACACTTCTACCTTGAAATTTAAGTAAGGGATCATCTTATAATGCTACCTAAGCAAAATAAGATGCATAAAAGATAAACATCACACGCAATCAGAATATGTGACATGATATGGCCATCATCATCTTGTGCTTTTGATCTCCATCTCCAAAGCATCGTCATGATCTCCATCATCACCGGCTTGACACCTTGATCTCCATCGTAGCGTTGTGGTCGTCTCGCCAACTATTGCTTCTACAACTATCGCTAACGCATAGTGAAAAAGTAAAGCAATTACATGGCTATCGCAATTCATACGATAAGACGACAACCATATGGCTCCTGCCGATTGCCGATAACTTACAAAACATGATCATCTCATACAACAACGTATATCACATCATGTCTTGACCATATCACATCACAACATACCCTCAAAAGTAGACATCCTCTACTTTGTTGTTGCAAGTTTTACGTGGCTGCTATGGGTTACTAGCAAGAACCGGTCTTAACTACGCATAAAAACTACAACGATGTTTCATCAAGTTTGTTGTTTTAACCTTCAACAAGGACCGACCGCAGTCAAATTTGATTCAACTAAAGTTGGAGAAACAGACACCCACCAGCCACCTTTGTGCAAAAGCACGTCGGTAGAACCAGTCTCATGAACGCGGTCATTTAATGTCGGTTCGGGCCGCTTCATCCAACAATACTGCCGAATCAAAATAAGACGTTGGTGGTAAGCAGTATAACTATCACCACCCACAACTCTTTGTGTTCTACTCGTGCAATTCATCTATGCATAGACCTGGCTCATGATGCCACTATTGGGAACGTAGCATGCAATTTCAAAAATTTCCTACGATCACGCAAGATATATCTAGGAGATGCATAGCAACGAGAGGGGAGAGTGTGTCTACGTACCCTCATAGACCGAAAGCGGAAGTGTTAGCTTAACGCGGTTGATTTAGTCGAATGTCTTCGTGATCCAACCAATCGAGCAGCGAAGTACGGCACCTCCGAGTTATGCACATGTTCAGCTCGATGACGTCCCTCGAGCTCTTGATCCAGCAGAGGGTCGAGGGAGAGTTTCTTCAGCATGATGGCGTGGTGAAGGTGTTGATGATGTGATCCACGCAGGGCTTCGCCTCTACAACAATATGACCGGAGGAGTAAACTGTGGAGGGGGGCACCGCACACGTCTAAGGAACAACTGTTATGCTTTGGGGTGCCCCCTGCCCCCGTATATAAATAAGGAGGGGAGGATGCGGCCGGTCTATAGGGGCGCGCCAAGGGGGGAGTCCTACTAGGACCCCCAATCCTAGTTGGACTCCCCTTCCTTTTTCGGAGTGGGAAAGGGGAAAAGGGATAGGGAGTAGGAGAAGGAAAGGGGGGCGCCGTCCTCTTCCCTAATCCTATTCGGCCTCCTCCCTTGTAGGGAGCGCACTAGCCCCTTGTGGGCTGGTGTGCCTCCATCCTAAGACCCATGTGGCCCATATTTCCCCTGGGGGGTTCTGGTAACCTCCCGGTACTCCGAAAATACCCGAACCTTTTCGAAACCATTCCGGTGTCCGAATAACTTCGTCCAATATATCAATCTTTACCTCTCGACCATTTCGAGACTCCTCGTCATGTCTGTGATCTCATCCGGGACTCTGAAAAATCTTCAGTCATCAAAAACACATAACTCATAATACAAATCGTCATCGAACATTAAGCGTGCGGACCCTACGGGTTCGAGAACTATGTAGACATGACCAAGACACATCTCCGGTCAATAACCAACAGCGGAACCTGGATGCTCATATTGGTTCCTACATATTCTACGAAGATCTTTATCGGTCAAACCGTAATGACAACATACGTTGTTACCTTTGTCATCAGTATGTTACTTCCCCGAGATTCGATCGTCGTTATCATTATACCTAGTTCAATCTCGTTACCGGCAAGTCTCTTTACTCATTCTGTAATACAACATCCCACAACTAACTCATTAGTCACTTTACTTGCAAGGCTTCATATGATGTGTATTACCTAGAGGACCCTGAGATACCTCTCCGATACTCGGAGTGACAAATCCTAATCTTGATCTATGCCAACCCAACAGACACCTTCGAGGATACCTATAGAGCACCTTTATAATCACCCTGTTATGTTGTGACGTTTGATAACACACAAGGCATTCCTCCGGTGTCCGGGAGTTGCATAATCTCATAGTCGGAGGAACATGTATTTGACATGAAGAAAGCAGTAGCAATAAAACTGAAACGATCATTATGCTAAGCTAATGGATGGGTCATGTCCATCACATCATTCTCCTAATGATGTGATCCCGTTCATCAAATGACAACACATGTCCATGGCTAGGAAACTCAACTATCTTTGAATATTGAGCTAGTCTAGTAGAGGCTTACTAAGGACACAGTGTTTTTTCTATGTATCCACACATGTATCAAGTTTTCGTTTAATACAATTCTAGCATTAATAATAAATATTTATCATGAATAAGGAAATATAAATAACAACTTTATTATTGCATCTAGGGCATATTTCCTTCATTTCATTCATTCATTCATATATATAGAGGAAAGAGGAGGGACCAGATCCCAACGGACAATGTGCGTCTCTGATTGCAGCCGTCCGAGTGAAGTTTCATAAGTTTGATTTTTCCTATATATATATAGTAATGCTAAACTAAGCTTGAGTGTAGAATAGCTTATTCTACACCCCAGTAACGGTACATACAAAATACAGTAACACACTATGTAAAATATAGTAATTTTCGTAGAAATGTAGTAAATCACAAACTTAGATGATAAAAAAATATTTTCCGAATTACTACATTTTATACACCGTTTTACTAGATTTTGTACATAGCGTTACTAGGGGTGTAGAATAAGTTACTCTACACTCACGCTTAGAATAGCGTTACCCATATATATATATATATATATATATATATATATATATATATATATATATATATATATATATATATATCTGATTCTTCAAATTAGATCTGGCGGAAGCGGGACGAACTCCTACCAAATGATCGCATACGAGCAATTCAAGAGGAATTGGCGGGATTCTTTGTTGACCACGTCACACCTGAAGATGGAGAATACCATCAGGAATTGCAATGCGATTTTGGTAGATGATGTTAGGGATTGTAATAGATGTTATATTGTATATATGCATCAACGTGTACTATATGTAGTAGCATCGAATAGATATACGAAAACTTGTTGTTCGACCAACAAGCACGGAGAAAGAGAGGTCACTTCTCTCTATATATTGATCATGACGATGTTGTGTAATTAATGGTTCCTTCATTGCTTACTAGTTAGCGTCGAGTTCTCTCCATATGTAGTAGCTAGCATCGACCAAGCATGGAGAAAGAGAGGTCACTTCTCTCTATATGTAGTAGCTAGCTAACACAATATGAAACCCCTAAACCCCTCCTTCAAAAAAAAAACCAGCGTCTGGCAACTGCTGACGCGTGGCTGCCTTTTAGTCCCGGTCGGTGTTACCAACCGGTACTAAAGGTCCTCCTGCCTGGGAGCCCCATAGCGACCACGTGGAGACCCTTTACCCAGGTTCGTAACACAACCGGGACTAAAAGTGGTGAGCATTAGTCCCGATCGTTTAGTCCCGGTTGCAGAACGGGGACTAAAGGCCCTCTAGAACCGGGAATAATGCCCTATTTTCTACTAGTGGAGTACGATCGGGCCATTGAGAACTAAATGGCGAAATGGGTCGTGCCCTTCTTCCTCGGGGCCCATCCTCATCTTTATCTAGTGCAGCGGTGAGGCGGATGCAGAGGGTGAACATTAACTAATACCACTAGAAGAATGTGGGAAATAAACATTGTAAATATGTACAAGAGCACGCATGTCATAAATGCAGAATCGATATAGTTGGGCAATATTTATCAAAGATAGCATCTCGATAAATACAACTTATAAAAATAAGCGGGCCATTTATTTTGATGCAAGGAGATATCATGATGTCAACATTAATTTGTATAGTACAAGGAGAAAATAACGTGAGGTATATCAACATTAATTTTATTTGACGTAACAAGATATACAATATCAATACAGATGTATTATAGTATATGGAGAATATTAAATGCAAGATATATCGATATTAATTTAGTAGATAATACATTCAAGAACCCATACGAGCAACATTAAGATATGACTGTGCCTCTATGTAAAGGCCGGCAAAATAAAGGACTCCTGTTAGCAAATGAGCAGACAAAGACAACCCGAGGATATCAATACCAGTATATATAGCATAAAGAGAATACAGATGCAAGATATGTCAACATTAACTTCAGCAAATAATTTTGAGAGATACATAAATGTAAGAACAAATATAATTGAGGAACATTTATCCAAGATACGATCGTGCCTCGATTGATACATAACTATCTCAGAATGAGTAAGAAATAATCCCTTATTAAATACAAAATATATAAAGTTATGTGAGACACTGATTTTGACATAAAAATATATCATGATATCAATACTAATATATATAGTATAAAGAGATTACAAATGCAAGATATATCAAACATCATTTAGCAAATAATATTTGCAAGAAACTGTATAAGCAACATCAGTCGTGGATACGACTGTGCCTCTATATAAACACCACAAACTAAAGGTGCTCTTTGCAGCGAAGGAGCGCCAACAACAAGGCAAATACAAGTAGTCGATCTCTTCTCCTCATGGCACATGTCAAACAGAGCGACACAAGGAGGACCGTGGCCATCAATTTCCTGGTCATTGCTATGATGTTTGCTTCCACTTTGCCACCCTGCCATGCACTCAAGAGTAAGTTGTTTGCATATCCAAGATAATTAACCTACCAAAAACTTGTCTGATTGAGTAGCTAACGCTATGATGGTATATCGCCTGTAGTTGTGGGCGAGAAATGTGTGTATTTGCAACGGTGCACCACAACTGACTGCAAGGATGAATGCATGCGACTAATCGGGCACAAACGTGGCTGGGTCGGGACTTGCAGAGAGGTTAATAGCTGTTGCTGCAGAAAATACGGGAAAGCACCATTTTGATCGTGGCTCCATGATGTAAGATGAATCCCAGTCGTGCTTGTGCGAATTGTAATCCCCGCGAATAAGATCATCGCATGTAATGTATCTATCTGTTTCATCAAAATGGAATAAACATTTGGGATGTGATTAGGTGCAAATCTGCCGGTTGTCTTTCTTGTATACCCAATTTATCATTCCTACTCCACAGTTTTAGATTATGAATGAATAGCCACACCATTACTACTATAGATTTCATTGGATGTTGTCCAAACTGGTCAACTATACCGTCTTTAAGGTGGCCAATAGGAGCGTTTTGCTTGGACTGGGCGGATGGCAGCGCTTCTTTTTTGTGTTTGTCTTTCAGACTTAGATCTCCCTCGAATTCATCATCTGGACGTAGTCGACGGAGCTTCAGTGTAGATTACTGCATTTTTTGAGGCAATGAGATTAGTGTTTCTCGTCATGTGGCTAGATTTGGTGTCAGATCCTTCAGATCTATGCAAGGGTTCAACAACGACGACTGCGACTCCAGGGCGCTAGTCCTTAGAGCAACATGCATAAAGACTTTCCGGTTGTCATCGACAAGGTGAAGCCAGCTCCGGTAGGTGAGTGTTGATAGTGGCGCGTCGACGACTCGTTTTGACGGCGGTAGTGGTCGTTCGGTGGTCTCGAAATCTCGATCTAATTTTGTTATGTTTGGGATGCTTTGTATTTCTAGTGAACTTTATAGTATAATACTAGTTCATTTGTAGAGAAAATGTTGCTCTAAGATGGTAACTCTAGATTTAGATGTCTGTTCGGTGCAAAAAAAAACTATAGATGCATGTGCCGTGGTTGATCTACTGGTGTGTGGTGTGCTTGGACGAAGAATTCGAGCCGTCGGTTACACTTTTCCTCCACTGGTAGAAAACGAGGCTTCCATACGCCCCCATTAGTCCCCAAAACAATCGAACCGCGACCAAAGGGGTCTTTAGTCGCGGTTCGGGAGAAGACCCGCGACCAACTACCTGGGCCCAGCACGCTCGGTCGACAGCTGGCGGACGGGAGGGGCTTTAGTCCCGGTTGGCGTGGCCAACCGGGACTAAAGGTCCCAGAAGGCCTTTAGTCGCGGTTGGCCAGGCCAACCGGGACTAAAGCCCATCCAGCTGGCGGACGGGAGGGGCTTTAG
>NC_057809.1:619738501-619740295 GCF_018294505.1 Triticum aestivum
GGAAGGTGTAGGTGACTCATCATTTGAAAATTTGCTGAAAATATTGAAGAATATGTTGCCGAAGAATAATGAGTTGCCCGCCAGTACGTACGAAGCAAAGAAGGTTGTCTGCCCTCTAGGTTTAGAGGTTCAGAAGATACATGCATGCATTAATGACTGCATCCTCTACCGCGGTGAATACGAGAATTT
Source organism: Triticum aestivum (assembly GCF_018294505.1). Lineage (NCBI taxonomy): Eukaryota > Viridiplantae > Streptophyta > Magnoliopsida > Poales > Poaceae > Triticum > Triticum aestivum. The sequence continues at coordinate 619,738,691 of NC_057809.1, forward strand.
GAATGAATGCCCTGTATGCACTGCATTGCGTTATAAGATCAGAGGCGATGACCCTGGTGACGATGTTGAGGGCGAGAAACCCAGGAAGAGGGTTCCCGCCAAGGTGATGTGGTATGCTCCTATAATACCACGGGTGAAACGTCTGTTCATGAACGAAAAGCATGCCAAGTTGTTGCGATGGCACAAAGAGGACCGTTTGTCCGACGGGCAGTCGAGACACACCGCTGATGGAACGCAATGGAGAAAGATCGACAGAGTTTTCAAAGATTTTGCAGCTGACGCAAGAAACTTAAGATTTGGTCTAAATACTGATGGCATTAATCCTTTTGGCGAGCAGAGCTCCAACCATAGCACCTGGCCCGTGACTCTATGCATCTACAACCTTCCTCCTTGGTTGTGCATGAAGCGGAAGTTCATTATGATGCCAATTCTCATCAAAATGAGGAGGTAATTGAGTTCTGTATTGACTATGTTCCTGACCTTAAGCCGATTGGTATTCCTCAATCGCGGCACGAGGGGAGACTAAGTGGAAAAGGCAAGATCGGAAGGGATACCACGATATGTATGGACGGTCATTCTATGACTGAAGCACACCACACAGTTCTGCAAAATTCCAGCTTGGTGGCTCCGTACTTCGAGCAATACAAGAATATTTTACGCTCGGACAACCCGGGGAAGCCTGAATCCTGGATTAGAAAGGCCCACATGGAGACTTTCGGCAGTTGGTTGCGAAAACATTTAATGAATGACAATGATGTTGGAGATCAGCTGTACATGTTGGCCAAGAAACCATCTTCGACTATAACGACTTTCCAAGGGTACGAGATAAATGGGAATACATTTTACACCATTGCCCAAGATAAAAAGAGCACCAACCAAAACAGTGGTGTCCGCTTTGATGCAGCAACCGAGAATGGGCAAAAGGTCACATATTATGGTTACATAGAGGAGATATGGGAACTTGACTATGGACCCTCCTTTAAGGTCCCTTTGTTCCGGTGCAAATGGTTCAAGCTAACAGGAGGTGGGGTAAAGGTGGACGAGCAATACGGAATGACAATGGTGGATTTCAACAATCTTGATTACCTTGACGAACCATTCGTCCTTGCCAAAGATGTCGCTCAGGTTTTTTATTTGAAGGACATGAGTAGCAAACCGAGGAAACGGAAAGATAAGAAAACGATCAGTACATCATGCGATGATCCAAAGCGCCACATTGTTCTTTCAGGGAAAAGAAACATCGTGGGAGTGGAGGACAAGACAGACATGTCAGAAGATTATAATATGTTTGGTGAAATTCCGCCCTTCAAAGTGAACACTGACCCAAGCATTAAGTTAAATGATGAGGATGCTCCATGGATACGGCACAATCGTAAGCAAGCAGGGACGTACAAGGGAAGAATTGATGTGTAATAATTTATTGTACCAAACTTTGTATTTGGTCGATGAACTGAATGATGTATCAAACCTTTTGTCAAACCTTCAAGGGATTTTAAAATGAATTAGTTTTATTTTTCTGATTTTTTTGATATATAATTGTATTTTTAAGATTTTAAAATGTCAGAAGATTTTAAAAAAGGAAAAAGGAAGAAAGGAAGAAAAAAA
>NC_057809.1:619743171-619780527 GCF_018294505.1 Triticum aestivum
TGTCAGTGAAACCGGCAAGCCCCTACAGCACACCTCAAAGTTTGTCAACCAATGCGGAGTCGTTGTTAGAGACAACGTCCCGATCACCGTCCAGGAATGGAAAGAGCCAAAGAAGGCACGTCTTGGTTTCAGTTTTGTCGACAAGAGAACGAAAAAGGATTGCTGGAGAAAGCTTATGGAACATTTCATTCTACCTCCGGAATACAACAAAGTCGATGAATTCGGTAACGAGGTTCCGGGTGGACGTCAGAGGAGGAGGCTAGTTAAAGAGTTCGCTCTTCAGAAGATGGCCGATGCATTCCGGAACTTCAAGAAAAATTTAACCCGTGACTATGTCAACAAGGGCAAGACTCCGGATTTCAATGGACAATATGAGAAACTGAAAGATGATTGGCCAGAATTTGTGAGGCAAAAGCAATCGGACCATTTCAAGGAAATATCGAAAAAAAATAAGGATAATGCGGCTAAGAAAAAGTACCATCATATTATGGGGCCAGGAGGATACCGCCTTGCGGACCCTAGGTGGCAGAAGATGGAGGAGGACCTAAGGGTGCGAGGAATCCCTCTAGGTACAGAGGGATGGGACCCAAGGGCCAAAAGCTGGTGGTACGGGCATGGGGGATCGCTAGACCCGGAGACAGGGGTGTGTGTTCACCGGCATCGACACTTTGCTCCGACCCAAGCCCTTATTGACGCAATGACCCAAGCTCAAGCGGGCTTGATCAAGTTCAACAGAGAGAAAGACGCACTGACTTTAGCCCTCGGGAATGATGAACACGGAGGACGTGTACGAGGCAAAGGCAAAGTTTCGTGGAAAGTAGGGTTTTCCCAGGACAATGACCCGTACGGTTACAGAAGCCGTAAGAGAAAGACGGACCGGGATGCAGATCTTATGACGAAGTTTGCATCGGAACTCCATGAGTTGAAGCAGACCGTGCATGAACTATTGAAAGAAAAATCGGCTGCAGGGCCGCATGAAGATCATGAAGCAGATTGCGGAAGCCAGCAGCGGAGAAGCAGCGTGGCTTCCACGGATGCCCCGCCTGGTGCTAGTGCACCGATGATCGAGATTCGTGCACCAGAGCCTCACTACCCCGTGGATGATGTAAAGAAGATGAAAGACTGTGATCTGCATTATCCCGTGGGGAACGTTTCCACGAAGGTAGCTAGCGGCAGTGCTTTACCCTGTAAACCTGGAGCACTCCACCACAACAACCCCATTCCATATGGCTATGCTTGTGTCACGGTGGAAGACATAGTCCAAGGGTTTGAGGACCTGGAGATTGACAAACCTACACCCGAAGGGGATAGCAGACTTGGAGATGTCAAGCGCCAGTACATTCTATGGAAAAAGAAGTACATAGTGTTTCCAGACGAGGCGCCAAGGCTAGCAAGTCCACCCCCCTCCGATGGTGGTGGTGGTGGCGGTGGTGGCGGTGGTGGTGGTCGTGGTGGTTCACCTACACCTCCTTCACGCCATTCGACGCCGTCCCCCGATCCACAACCTCCGGCGGGTACGACGCCCCCCCAATCCTCCTTCGGCGGGTACGACGCCCCCCAATCCACCTCCGGCGGGTACGACGCCCCCCAATCCTCCTCCGGCGGGTACGACGCCCCCCAATCCACCTCCGACGAAGAAGCAGAAGCAGGCGGACAGCAAGGAAACCTGCTCCTGGACTATTAACCCGGACCCTTATGTACCTAAGACCACAAGGGTACCGGAGCCATCGCTGAAGCCTCTCCTCCCAAGGCCTGGGGAACTTAGTGAAGCTGACCTCACATTGGCCGCGTCTACTGATTATGAGAAATGGAAGGCGGATATGAAGGCGAAAAAAGTGCCTGAGCCCAAGCAAGTATTCACTGAGAAGCAAAAGAAGTGGGCTAAGGATTTTTTGACGACACCGTCCCAAGCCGAGCTGAATATGCCTGACGACTATGGACATGAACTTCGTAGGCAAGCAAAAATATTGAAGGAGGAAGAAAGTAAAAAAAGCGGGAAACAAGTTGACCAGCTCGGGATGCAGAAGAAACAATCGATCCCCCCGCTCATAGTGAAAGCCGGTCCGGAAGAGGACCCCGAGATCATAGCAGCTGCGACAGCACTTGGATTGACTGTAGTGGCTGCCATGAAACAAGCGTCCGAGATGGGTTTGACTGTTCGTGCCTTCTTAGACCTTGAGGATGCGCCTGCAGGTGAGATAACATTACAATATGTGCGGAAGGGGCCTCTCGTCGAGCCTGAGAAGGAAAATAGTCTACCAACACAAATGCGAAATCTGCTACGTTGGTACAAGCAATTCATAACATGGGCCGACAAAGAATATGTTTATGCGGATGTTACACATGAGCATCACATCAAACGGTACTCTGTAGAAGTTCATATGAGTGAATTATTCCAGCTGTTCAATCTGCGCGCCCTCGACAAATCTATGCTGAGTTGCTACGTTCTGTAAGTGATTTATTTCTACCTCATCTCGTTCTTCATTGCCTGCACTATATATATATATATATTGTCCTAACTATATTGTTGCGTACGCTATTATGCAGATTGAAGATTTGGGAATGCAAAATAAGAAACATCCATGATGTTGGGTTCATTGACCCACATATCGTTAATGGACATGTGTTAGAACATCATCCCAAAGACATGGAGAAAGACCTGTACAAGTTTCTTAAAAAGCATCAACTCAAAAGTCATATTCTATTTCCTTACCATTTTGGGTGAGTGTTTCTCTCTTGTGCCCATTCTATTTTGTTTACTCCATGCATGGTATGTCTAATCGATGAGTTATGCATGACTGTGCATGTAACGTGTCCGCAGGTTCCACTGGATTCTGCTAAATATTGAACTTCACACCTCCACAGTTCTAATCATGGACTCTAAGGATTCGGATCCAAAGTGTTGGGCCGACATGAGAAAAATGCTGCAAAAGTAATTATTTTCAATCATTTGAGCTCTATATCGATCGGTCTCTTCATTTCCTAATATCAACTAACTAATAAATCCCTTATTCATTTAATTTTCTTTGCCCTGTAGGGTTTGGAGACGGTTCTCAGAAGAAACTGTCGGTGAATTCAAACATGAGCTAGATTTCAGAAAGTTAGTTAATGTGGATAAGCAGCCATCGGGGACCGATCTATGTGGATACTATGTTTGTGAGAACATCCGGAGACAAACCACTGAGCGGAAGGCATCAGCTAGCGTGCGGAACGCGACGGATAACTTGCGGAGGAGGCTTAGTCCAGAAGCTCGCTTCCGACCAATTCAAGAAGAATTAGCAGGATTTTTCATGAGGGAAGTCATCAATCCTAAAGGACAACACTATACCGAGGACGAAGAAATTTATATGCATACCCGAGATTGAAACTTGTTCGAAGTTGTATATAGTCATCCATCCTAATTGTGTATGGAAACTTGTTCGAAGTTGTATATGGTCACCCGAGATTGAATATATATTATATATTCCTCTTGAATTCTTCTTGTTTGAAATTTCATATGCATGTATATAGAAGCGTAGAATATGTGTACAGAAACTTCATCAAAAATAAAATAAAACACAAAATAAAATATAAAACAAATAAAACACTACAAATTAAAAAGAAACCAGGTTTAGGGGGGCTAAAACCCTAAACCTGCGGAGGAGGCCTTTAGTCCCGGTTGGCCACGAGAGCCGGGACTAAAGGTCCTCGGCCCCGACGGACCACGGGCGCCCACGTGGCGGGCCTTTGGTCCCGGTCAGCCACAAGAACCGGGACTAAAGACTTTTGTCGCGGTCCGTAAGAGCCGCGGCTAAAGGGGGGTCTTTAGTCGCGCTTATTTAGTCCCGGTTGCACAGCCGGGACTAAAGGCTGTTGCGAACCGGGACTAAAGGGCTTTTTTCTACAAGTGCTCTGTCCGTTTGCACTTAGCACTAGTGGAGTGCATTGGGGAAGAGAAAGGAACCAGGGGCAGATCCTCCCCCGGCGGCGGCGGCACCGCCGGAGAAGACGTCCCCAGCAGCCCATCCGTCACCGCATCGCCGTCTCCTTCCGCCTCCGCGAGGCAAGGCCTCTCCTCTCCCGCCCCCTCTGCCTCTGCGTCAATTTGGCACGGTTGGATGCTGTACGAATCCCGTTGCTTCTTTCTTGGTTCAGTCCATCTCTTAGTTCTTTCTCATAGCCCGACGAGATCATCTCCGTGGATCAATTTGGCACGGCTCATCCTAGTGGACTCAGTTCTGGTTAGTCGGTCGTTTTTTCCCTGAAATGATCCACGAATGCAAGAAACAAAACGGGAGGCATTTTGAAACATCTGACCAAAATAGGAGCTGCACTTGCTGTTTTCCATTTCCTTCATGCTAGTCGATAGGCTATCATTTGCTGCCATGCATCCTTCTGCTATTAATCTTTATTATGTTTATTTATCACTTCAACTCGAGGGAGACATTTCCATAAGCAAGTATATTCTTGCCCGGGGGGGTGCTATTTATTCCGAATACGACATGGGTGACCCACCGAAATTCAAACAGAGATGGAAATTGTTGATTTTAGTGCATAACAAGTACCTTCCATTGATATACATACATTTCAGTTTTGGTTAGTCGGTCATTTTGAGCAATTTGAGCGCCCAGAGATGATCTGCCAAATGGAAGAAAAAAAATACACATTTTGAAACAACACCAGAGTGCATCGAAGCGCGGTATATCGGTTAGAGAGCTAGTACTGCACTTCTCACTTTGATTTACAGTATACAATACATTTTCATAAGCAAGTACCTGATCTTGCCCAGGGTGATATTAGCTTATTCTGAACACAAGGGGATGACCCGCCATAATTTAACCAGATCGAAATTGTTGTTTTTAGCGTATAGCAAGTTTATTCGATTCATAAGCATACGTTTCGTCTGACGGATATCGTATATTTATCTACCAAAGGGTTCTTATTTCTTGTGCATAACAAGCTTGTGTGATAGATAGGCATACACTACATCAGACTTGCAAAACATTATCTGCTTATCTGGCTCTAATTAACATGCTACTTACGTCTCTCATTTTGTTAAGCAGCTTACAGCTTTTTTCCTGCTTGCTTCATAAACATACATTTCATCTCAAGGATATCGTCTATTATCTATCCACGGTTCTTATTCCTGATGCATAACAAGTTTTTTGATAGATAGATAGCCATATGCTCTATCTGACCTGCAAGATATCATCTGCTTATCCATGGCTCTAATTAACATGCTACTTATGTCTCTTATTCTCTTAAGCAGCTTCCAGTTTTTTTACAGCTTGATTCATAAGCATATATTTGTCGGTCCATTGTACTTATTACTTGTGCATGACAAGTTTGTTTGATAGGTAGATAGATAGATAGATAGATAGATAGATAGGCATAAACTCTATCAAACATGCAAAACATCATTTGCTTATCCATGGTTACTCTTTAATTAACATGCTACTTACGTCTCCTATTCCTTAAGCGGCTTACAATTTGTTTACTGTTTGCAGAGTTTGCCGCGATTACCGCATCATGGAAAACCCCAGCAAACTGTCCGCCGTCTCCCTCGCCACACCCCCTGCTTTTTCCCGGCTCCAAGGTTGGGCTGACCTCCCATATGGTTTGCTCCATTCCATCGTTGCTCGGTTGGCCTCTGTCCGAGACATTCTTGGCTTCGCGGCAAGATGCCCATCTTGGCGTGCTGCCTTCTCATACCCATCCAAATCTACGTTCGGCATAAAATGCCCGCCTCTCCTCATCCAACTCAATGTTCGTGTAGAAGGTCCTCTTCTTCCTGCTACTAATGGTTGCCGTGATATGTACACATGTAAGGTTGTTGATCCAGCCAACTCGAATGCCGCCCTTCACTGCCAGATTCCTCAAGAAACTATGGAGAAGATGACATGTATCGGCCCTCCCTATGGTAATCTCAGTAATCTCATCTACTACTGCGACGGGTACTGTCACATAGTAGATGTGTTCACTGGCGTGGAGGTTTGAGCTCCACGTCTCCCACCCATTGCCAAGCGTCCAATATTATGGTTGTATGGCATTTTAACAGGAGACCCCCCCCTCGCATCACACAACTCACATCTCCTTCTCAGCACCAAGTTCTACCTGTTTGATTGGCCTATTGGAAGCAACTCTTGGTCCCAAGTTCAACTTCCTTATATATATGTTGAAAACGGACCAGATTGTGGAATTCAATGGCCAGTTCATTCTCTCGGATGGCAATGGGCGGTTCCACTATGTGCAGCTGGCCCCGCAGCTTGGTTTGCAGGACAAGCAGGACTGGAGTCCAGAACCTCATGATATGACAGAGGTGCTGGTTTGTGGTGACATGCTTATCGTTCTCATTCCCCTTGCTTATGAGCTCTACCGCCTTGATTTTTCTACCAAGCCCGCTTCAGTGATGACCTTGGAGAAGCTGGACGACTGGGCACTTTTTATCCGGGCTGAAGAAACGGGCACACCGCTTTCGTGCATGAGTCCGGAACAATGGGGAGGAAGGAGCAACAGCTGCTAGTACTATGCCGACAATGACAACTTTGCATATTGGCATTCCCCTGAAAAAGAAGGTTTCCCGATCTGGCTGTAGCTGTACCCAAGCATGTTCTACTCTGATGTACGGTGATCCTGCCCAACCACAGCTTACTGCACAGCCAGCTTCTTCTTAGATTTCCCTGTGGGCCAGAGAGCAAACAATAACTCTTTTGCCGCTTCATAACATTTGGTGCGCATGTGTGCTCCCTCCCGCTTATGTGGTTAGTTTGCTGGAGTTGGTAAGAATTAGGAGATGTTTGTAGTGGTTACACTAGTGCCGCGAGCATGCTCAAATTATTTCTCAACTCTCATCTGCTGGTTTCATGTGTTCTCTGTTCCATCATTCTTTCGCTTACTGTGTAATACCCATCAAATTAGGTAGTATGATGTACCGTAAAAAATCTCGTAGTCGCAGTCTGTTGAGATACTCATGATCGCATGTACTTAGGCAGCTAGGATTTCCTTTTATTTGTTTCCTAGTCTACGGATATCTTCCGATCCTTTCCTTGTATAGTGGATACGGTTGAGATATTCTTACCCTTGTACTCTATATATGCTACGGCATACGATCAATGAACGTATCGCATATTCCACATGGTATCAGATACCGAGTTTTCTTCCTAAAACACGCTTCCGCCGCCGCCGCCGCACCTAAGCCGCCGCCGCCGCCAGGTGTTGCCGCCGCCCCTTGCCGCCGCAGTCCCTCTGCCGCCGCATCCCAACCCCGCTGCCACCCTCCCTCGCAGCCAACTCCCCCCTCTCCTTCTACCTCCACCAAACCCTAGCCGCATGCCACCATGTCGTTCGCCTCCTCTGACTCCTCCTCCCCCATGTCCGGCACCACCCAACGATCCAACCCCTTCGCCGGCCCTGCTCCCATCCCCGCCGAGGTCATCCGCAACATCGACATCCTCGCCCATCTGCCCATCCGCCTCTCCCAGGAGGACTCCTCGTACTATGCATGGAAGACTCACTTTAACCTTGTTTTCCATGAGTTTCACCTCCATGAGCACATCGACGGCACCGTTGACGCCGCGACCATGGCATTTGACGCCGAGTGGTTGGCGGTCGAGGCGACACTCATTCGCTGGTTCTTCCTCACCATCTCCGAGGACTTGTTCTACACGGTGGTGCAAGACGGCAATGAAGCACACGCCGTTTGGACGAAGCTCAATAGCCTCTTCATCGACAATCGGCTAGAGCGGCTTGTTTTTCTCCAACAGGAGTTCTTTGGGTGCCATCAAAATAATTCCTCCGTGGACGACTTTTGCCTGCGCCTAAAGCGCCTTTGTGATGAGCTCCGCGACATCGGCGAGCACGTCTCCAACGACCTTCTTCTCAGCACACTCGTCGCCGGTCTCAACGAGGAGTTCACCCACGTGGCTGCCAACCTCACGCTCATTCCCAACCTGACCTTCCCTAAGGTCGTCGCCTACCTGCGTTTGGAGGAACGCAGGATGAAGAAGATGAGGGCCCGGGCGGTTCACACAGCCCTTGCCGCCGGCACGTCGCGTGGTGCGGCTCCCCAACAGGCGTCGGCGCCCTTCCCGCCCCAGCCGGTCCAGCCGCCCTTCCCGTACCCCCAACAGGGGTCGCCGCAGCCTGCTGCCTCCAACGAGCGCGGCGGTCGCCGCGGCAAGGGAGGCCGCAAGGGCTAGCAGCGGGCGGCCAACCCCGCCGGGACACCCTGCGTCCAGCAACAGCAGCAGCCCATGGCGTCGTGGGCTTACGGGCAAAACCCTTGGACCGGCGTCGTCCATGCATACTCTATGCGGGTTCCCCGCCCCACCGCCCCCGGCATCCTAGGTCCTCGGCCAGCGCAGCATCAAGCCTACCACGCGCGTCCTGCAGCCACCTGCGGCCTTCGCGGCATTCCAGCAGTCCGGGGCCTACCCGGCCTATCCACCGCTGCCGGCCCTTGCGCCGCCGCAGCCCGGCGCCGGCTTCTACAACTCGGCCCCCGCCTTGCTGCCTTGGGACCCGTCTCTTCTCGCGGCGCTGCAGTCCGCCCCCACCCCCAACACCTACACCGGTGGCGGCGACTGGTTTATGGATTCCGGGGCTACCGCACACATGTCCTCCAACCTGGGTAACCTCACTTCTTTCTCTCCCACCAACACCGCCACTTGCATTACTCTCCGCGATGGCTCTTCCCTTCCCATTACACATGTTGGTTCTACTTCTTTTCCGTCTTCTAGTACCCCCATTAACATGTCTCATATCTTAGTTTCTCCTGAACTAATCAAAAATCTTGTCTCTATTCGCCGCCTTACTCGTGAAAATCCTATTACGGTTGAATTTGACGGTTGTGGTTTTTCCGTGAAGGACGCCCGTTCCAGAATGATTCTTCACCGATGTGACAGCCCGGATGACCTCTACTCGGTCCACCCACCATCCTCCACCGACGCCGCCCCTGTCGCCCTCGCCGCCAGTGTGGACCTCTGGCATGCTCATCTGGGTCATCCTAATCACGCCTCGCTCCGTCACATTCTTCGTAGTTTTCCTTTCACTTGTAATAAGGTCGATGACCATACTTGTCATGCCTGCCGTGTTGGCAAACACGTGCGTCTCCCCTTTAGCAACTCTACCACTATTGCGGCTTATCCGTTTCAGTTGATACATTGCGATGTTTGGACATCGCCCATTGCGAGCAACTCCGGCTATCTTTATTATCTTGTCATCTTAGACGATTTTACGCACTATGTTTAACTGTTTAAATTTGAAAACTAATGGCACTAACAGAAAGTTTATATTTTTTTCTAAAACTAATGGCACTAACAGAAAGTTTATAATTTTGCTGACCTAAAAGCAAAAAGAATTAAAAAATAAAGAAAAAACAAAAGAAAAAAATAATACATAAAACAAAACAAAAAAAATGGAAAAAAATAAAAATAGCAACAATAGTATTTTGTTGTAAGTAGAAACAAAATAAAATAAACAAAGAAAACAAAAAAAACTAAAAAAGTGTTTTCAAATTTGAAAACTAATGGCACTAACAGAAAGTTTATAATTTTTCTAAAACTAAAAGCAAAAAGAATTAAAAAATAAAACAAAAAACAAAAGGAAATAAATAATGCAGAACCTTGGAACCTTGGACCCTGTAACAGGGAAGTGCATTTGGACGAACGATCAAATGGACATACCAGTCAGGAAGCTTAAGCAGTATATCGAAGCAGCGCAGGAAGGGACGTTCTTTCCAGACAGAGAGAACGACGAGCTCACAATGGCCCTAGGGAATCCTGAGCACCCTGGACGGACACGAGGCATGCCAGGCTCCATTCCGTGGAAGGTTGGGTTTCCGGACGCAGGCGGTTACAAATCCCATGAGAGGAGGAAAAAGGTGCAGCAGACCCAAATGCAGGCGCTGCAAGCAAGGGTAGACGCGATAGAGGAACGAGAAACAAATCGCAGCAAACGTACTGCCGAAGCCTCCCCCGAAGCTACCCCGCCATCTCGGCGCAGAAGCAGCGTGGCTTCCACCGAGCTGCTTCAGCCGGAGCATGCCCTGACGGCTCCTGCCAGCTATCCCGTGGATGCTATCACTGAGTCTCAAAATTGCCACCTTATGACGCAATGGATGAATTTGAAGGTCAAGGCGGCTGTTGGCTCTGTTTATCCTACTGAACCCGGCGCAACTTTTCACTGTCGGCCGATTCCAGAAGTATATGCTAGGGTGATGGTGGATGAAATACCAGAGGGATTTGAGGACCTCCAGCTTGACCACCCTACCGGTGAAGGGGAGACTCGGCTGGGGTCTGCTCTGAAGACTCCATGCCTATGGTGAAAGGAGCTCATCAACCTTCCGAACTGGACGCCTCCGCCTCCTCCTCCTCCTCCGGCGAGTCAGGGCACTCCGCCTCCTCCACCGCCTCCTCCTCCGGCGAGTGACGATCAGGGCCCTCGGCCGGCTCCTTCTCCGGCATGTGGCGGCACTCCGCCTCCTTCTCCGCCTGCGCCGACGCGCCCGAGCAGCCAGCCTCCTCCTTCTCCGCCTTGTCAGTAAGGGCGGAAGAGACCTGTCGCCGCTCCAGCTGCTCCGGCGCATCGTAGTCCTTCTCCTCCGCCTCGTAAGCAAGTAAAGAAGAAAACCGCTCCGTCTGCTCGGTCGGCGTCTAGCAGTACAACCAAAGGCGGGAGGACATACAGATTCGGTCCTTCTCTAAAGACTCCAGAGAAGTTACCATATGAGAGGACCCCGGAGGAGAACGCCGAGATCACGCGAACCGAAGTGGATGACTGGTTTCAAGGGTTGAGAGCAAAGAGACATCCACCTCCGAAGGAGAAGGTAGATCCGGTGAAAGTGAAGCGCACTCTGGCTGCCCTGACAAAACCACCGAAGTCTCTGCCGAAAGGAAACTATGAGCGCATTATTGGAAAGGAATTTGCCGAAGCGGAGCGGTCGAGAAGTACTGTCAGTGATCAAAGGCAGAAAGAACGACGAGCTGGGAAACAAATTGCCCAGCTCGGCGAACAAGCGAAGCAATCGTGCCCCCGCTCAAGGTGCCTAGCCACAACGTCGCTAATGATCCGAGGATGGTGCCCGGTTATAGCAATCTTGCAGATTACCTGCCCGACGATGTACATTATGAACCCATGGACGTGCAGATACAAAGATACGAGTACGGGAAGCCTCTCGTCAAAGATGAAAGATCTCTATCAATGATGATGCGAAAATTGCATGATTGGTACTTGAAAATCTGCAGAGACTCTAGGGGGAGGAGTACTTTGTATGTGAAAGTTAAAATGGAGCATGACCTCGTTGGAATTGAACTGTTGCCTGTTCCATTTGAGGAGTTCTATCAGTTTTTCAATCAATTGGCCCTCGATAAAACAACGGTCGCCTGCTAATGTCTGTAAGTAGTACTACTTCTGTCATTAAGTTTCTCTATACAGCTTAGCTCTTTCATTGCATGTATTTATAATCATCCTCACTATATTATGCAGATTGAAGATCGCCGAATTGAAGAAAAGACAAGTCGGTGATATTGGGTTCATTAACACATATCTCTTAGATGCAACTCAGGTTAAATTTCATGCCGCGGCTACCGAGGCCAACTTGCTACGATCGTTCGTAATAAATGAAAACAAAGATATAATACTCTTTCCTTACAACTTCAAGTGAGTGTTACTGTCTTGTGCGTATTCGGTTTCCCTTATATATTAGTCAAGGTTATAGTAATGTAATTGATGAGTTATGCATGCGTGTGCAGTTTCCACTATATTCTCCTAGAGATTAAGCTTGAGCAGGGACTAGTAACCGTCTTAGACTCAAGACGAAAAGATCCCCGGGACTATGCAGACATGACTCAAATACTCGAGAAATAAGTTAAATCGATCATTATCCATCACATCAGGGTAATTTCCAGATATATCAAGTAATTGTTTTCTTTATCCGGCAGGGTTTGGAGAAAATTCACCAGAAAAGCTCCAGGACTGCCGAAGGAGCTGCAATTTAGACACCCGAAAGTAAGTACTATAGTAGCATTTTAAGCGCATCTACTAGTCATTCAAGCGCTAGTTTCATCAATACCATTTGGCATTCTTGCTTATCAGTTTGATTAACCTCTATTTCTTGTAAAGTGGTTGTGGCAGAAACAAGGGAATGATTTCTGTGGATACTACGTTTGCGAGTCCATCCGCCACACGACCTGTGAGCGGGGCTACACTGACGAACAATATGAAGTACGTAAATAACAACATTCACAATTTTATTTTATTACCATCATTTGTGTTGTGTTTCATTCATTCATATATATATATATATATATATATATATATATATATATGTATGTATGTATTGACCCCCTTCTTTAAATTAGATGTTTCGGAAGCGGGATGAACTCCTAGCACCAGCTCGCATGCGAGCAATTCAAGAGGAATTGGCGGCATTCTTTCTTGACCACGTGATCCCTGAAGACGGAGAATTCTATGTGGCCCCTGAGTCCGTATGATTATATTTGTAAGAGATAATTATTGTATATATGTAGCCGATAGTCTCAGATAGCTATACGAGAACTTGTTGTTCGACCAATCTCTCGGAGAAGGAGAGGTGGTCGATATCACTTCTCTCTGTATGCATATATGTTCATGACGATCTTTTGTTTCCTTCGTTTGCTTACTAGCTAGCTAGCGTGTCTAGTCCTCTCTATACATATGTATAGTACGTAGCGTCGACCAAGCACGGACATAAGAGAGGATACTTCTCTCTATTAATTATAGCTAGCTAACACAATATATGAAACACCTAAATTAACCCCCCAAAACCCCCAAACCCCCCTCCTTAAAAAAAAACAAAAACCCCAGCCACAGAAATGCTGACGCGTGGATGCCTATTGGTCCCGGTTGGTGGCACCAACCGGGACCAAAGGGTCTCCTGCCTGGGCTCTGCGCACTGCCCACGTGGAGGCCCATCAGTCCCGGTTCTGGATTGAACCGGGACTAAAGGGTCGGGGCAAAAGTACCGACACAGGAACCGGGACTAAAGACCCTTACGAACCGGGACTATAGGCCCTTTTTCTACTAGTGTACGGGGAAGGGGGGCACCCCATAGACACAAGTTGATCAGTTGATATTTTAGCTGTGTGCGGTGCCCCCTTCACCATAATCCACCTCGGTCATATCGTAGCAGTGCTTAGGCGAAGCCCTGCGCAGGTAGCGTCATCATCACCGTCATCACACCATCGTGCTGACGGAACTCTCTCTCGAAGCTCTGCTAGATCGTGAGTTCGAGGGATGTCATTGAGCTGAACGTGTGCTGAACTCGAGGTGCCGTGCATTCGGTACTTGAATCGGTCGGATCGTGAAGACGTACGACTATATCAACCGCGTTGTCATAACGCTTCCGCTTTCGGTCTAAGAGGGCATGTGGACAACACTCTCCCCTCTCATTGCTATGCATCACCATGATGTTGCGTGTGCGTAGGAAATTTTTTGAAATTACTACGTTCCCCAACTGTGGCATCCGAGCCGGGTTTATGCATAGATGTTATATGCATGAGTAGAACACAAGTGAGTTGTGGGCGATACAAGTCATACTTTGATTCGGCGGTATTGTTGGATGAAGCGGCCCAGACCGACATTACGCGTACACTTACGCGAGACTGGTTCTACCGACGTGCTTCGCACACAGGTGAGTGGCGGGTGTCAGTTTCTCCAACTTTAGTTGAATCAAGTGTGGCTACGCTCGGTCCTTGAGAAGGTTAAAACAACACATACTTGATGAAATATCGTTGTGGTTTTGATGCGTAGGTAAGAGCGGTTCTTCCTCAGCCCGTAGCAGTCACATAAAACTTGCTATAATTTTTCCAACTTTGTCTTTTCACTTTTGTTTTCTTTCTTTTTTTTCTTCAGTTTTTTTTTCTTTCTCGATTATCTTCTTTTTTTTCTTCTAATTTCTTTGTTTCCTTTTTTTGTTTTTTCTTGATTTTAAGTGCACATTCAAAAAATTTCGTATACATTAGAAACATTTTTATACACACATTAAACCTTTTTTTAAATACATGATTAACAATTATTTGAAATCTTATATTTTTTGATGTCTACTTTTTTTCCATACACTTTTTACATTTTTGATAGAAAAATGTGAAATAAAATAAGAAAAAAAAGCCTGAGGCTATGACCTCCCGTGCGGCTGGGCCGGTCTATCTGGTGCTCCGCTTCACGCGAGGGTTCACGACATCTCGAGCTGATGATGCTGGGGTTCATCATCTATTCTGTGGGTGCCCCTGCTCGACGCTCGTGTGCGTCAAAAGGTTTCGCTAAAGCTGACGCACGAATGGGTCGGCCCTGCCTGCAAACGAAGCTGGCCAGCTGGGATACTAATTGTGTACATCCTAAAAACGGCGTTTGTTTTTAAGTACTAATCCAATTGGTAGATCCGGGGTTTTTCAACATTTTCCATTAATTCTTGGAAAAATGAAAATCTTAAATATGCGGACAATGTCCGAAAATCTTACGCCAATTTCGAATATTCTTGTTCTTTTAAACATAAACTATGTTTTTCAAAAATTGAACAAACTTTTGAAATCTGAATACTTTTTTTGTACTGCGAACAATTTTTAGAAAGCGAATTTAGAATACACATTGAACATTTTCTTAGTACAGGGTGAACATTATTCAAATACACATTGAACATTTTTTAAATATGCTGAACTTTTTTTGAATGCATGCTGAACAAAATTTCTCTACATGATGAACATTTTTTCAATGTATGGTGAACAATATTCAAATACACATAGAACATTTTTTTTAAAAATACGATGAACTCCTTTGGAATGGATGCTGAACAAAATTTCTATATATGATGAACATTTGTTTATACATATTGAACATTTTTTCAATGTATGGTGAACACTTTTCTTCAATACGGTAAACAAAAAATTGGAATTCAAAACTATTTTTGAAACATGAACAAAATTCGAAAACATGAACAAAATTTGGAATTTCAAAAAACATTTTCTGAAAACTCAAACGAATTTAAAAAAATCTAAACATATTTTGGATATTTTGAATTTATGGAAAACAAGAAAAGAAGAAGAAAAAAGAAACACAAAAAGTAGAAAAAAAGAGAAGAAATGGGATAAAAAAGAAGAAAAAAGAAAACATTTACTAAAAGTAATGAAGAAAACCGAAAAAACAAAACAGAAAAAACCCGGTTCAGGGAACCTTCTGGAAGTTTCACAAAACCAGTTCCTCTCTCCAAGTGGGCCGGCCCATATCGTGTCGATCCGTTTCTTTGCTTCAGCGAAGCGGCGAGAGCTTGACGCTCGCGCGCGTCATATAGGAGTCGCCCTATTCTGCTGCCCTGTACCACAGACCCATCAACGTTGCAAATCCTAGCTTGCCATGAGGCTTTATCTCTAGCTAAAGATGTCTCAATCTCAAAGATTGCTATTGCAGGTGACTCCAAGACAGTGGCGAATGACATCTTGGGAGGGAAGAGGAGACACTTATGAGGCCATCCTTAAGGAATTCACTACTAGGGCTAGTAAGTTAGATTGCCGCTTAGTTACTCTTGAAGGTAGAGCTTCGAATTCGGAAGCTCATTTATTTACTTGCCAAACACTCAATTTTGTTCATGTTGATCAATAAAGCGCTGGCAAATCTAAAAAAAAGTCTAGCTATAATAAAGCAAGACACAGGGGGCGCCCGCCTCATGAATCGTTTTTCTTTTCTGTATCTCTATCAGGCCCGAGAGCGGCCCACGCACGGCCGACAAAACAGCCCCGATCCACCGACCTCGCATCGCGGGCCGGCCTGCCAGGTACCCACGCCACGCGCAAAAGGCAAAAGAGTCTCCTCCCCCCGTCCGCGTCTCTGTCTGCTGCTGCTGCTGCTCCCCACGTCTCCAACCCCCACATCCAGCTAGGGTTTCGCAGCTTCTCCGATGGCGGCGGCGGCGGGCGGCGCGACGACGTCGACGAGGCGCGGGCCGGGCGGCGGGGGCCGGCCGATGGACGACGAGAACCTGACCTTCGAGACCTCGGCGGGGGTGGAGGTGGTGGGCAGCTTCGACGCCATGGGGATCCGCGAGGACCTGCTCCGCGGCATCTACGGCTACGGCTTCGAGAAGCCCTCCGCCATCCAGCAGCGGGCCGTCATCCCCATCATCACCGGCCGCGACGTCATCGCGCAGGCCCAGTCCGGCACCGGCAAGACCTCCATGATCTCCCTCTCCGTCTGCCAGGTCATCGAGACCAACGTCCACGAGTAAGCCGCCCGTCCCCTCCCCTCCCCCCATCTGCCACCGTCGACGGATTTGTCAGATTGCTTGCTTGCTTGGCCGATTGGTCGGGCAAGGACTCGCTAGATTTTAATGTTTATTTATTTACCTAATATAATGTACGTCTTGGACTGCCATCCCCCGCTGCTGGAGCTGGTCTCATTCGCGTGGATTCATTCATGTCGTGCGCGGCACCGCCCGCGCTCTCGGTTTTGCGGCGGGATGCGTGATTTCGGCGTAGATTTAGTGATTTACGGAATCTGTTCAAACATTCTGAGGCCACCTGCCTATTTAGTGTCATTTAACCCTGTAATGCACCTGCTTTCGTTGATGCTTGTGCACTCGATCCAACATAGATTTGTGGAACCTGTTATTAAAACCAATGCATTGTATCACCCCCTGCGAATGGGCTATACATTTTACACTCTGTCGACCTTATGCCTTATCGCTTCTACTTTCTGTGCCGATACTGTGCACATACCACTTGCTCCAAAAGAGTGAAGCTGAAGTCGATATTCGATTCTGTAGGGTGCAGGCGCTGATACTGTCGCCAACTAGGGAACTTGCGACGCAAACAGAGAGGGTGATGCAGGCTGTTGGTAACTTCATGAGCGTCTCTGTGCATGCCTGTGTTGGTGGCAAAAGTATCGGCGAGGACATTAGGAAGCTCGAGTCTGGAGTGCATGTTGTTTCAGGAACCCCGGGCAGAGTGTGCGATATGATCAAGAGAAGGACCTTGCGCACAAGAGCCATCAAGCTCCTAGTCCTGGTTAGTTTGCTCTTGTCATGCTGCATTTGTTTTCCCTTTTTTTGGTCAGGTTCAACGATTCTAACATGATTTGATTTGATAACAGGACGAAGCCGATGAGATGTTGAGCAGAGGTTTCAAGGATCAGATATATGATGTCTACAGATATCTTCCCCCGGAACTTCAGGTCCGTCTTTGAACTACTTGTTTGTGTAATTTATCAGTCTACCCTGTCTGGCTCTTCACTGCAGAATTCAAGTTGTAACCTGAATGTATTTCTCCCTTTATATATCACCTTTCTGACAATGCTTGATTTTTTCTACTGTAATCATCTTGCTGTAGCTAGCAATGCATGGCATTGTTATTCACTAGTTAGCTGCCCGTGTGTTGCTATGAAATATAAAATTTCCTAAAAAGAAAGCTAAGGAGTATAAAACATGTATAGAAATATATTATTAAAATCCATTATATTTTGTGAGCCATCAAACACGCACCCATTTGGATTCTTAAACACCCATTTTTATCTCTAGCCTCTAGTTACCTCCTCTGTGTATCTTTTTTACCTCTCCAATATTATGGCAAAATCTTCTTTGCAAAAACAGTAGACCTCTACTTGAAATTGAACTATTTCCAAATACCTAACAGTTGCTTGCCCCTGAAATAAGGACAATAATGGGCCAAGGGCACGGAACTGCATCATACAGTAAAGATCAAGGCATACACTTCAATCACAATCACAATCACAATCACAATCAGAAAACTAATCCATGCTGACAAGGCAACAGAAGGTGTCACTTCTGTAACTACATGCAGGTAGGATGCAGAAACTCGTGAGGAAATGATAGAAATAATTAAGTTTGTTTATACTGAACAGAATAGAGCACTAACTCCGATAATTAATTTACTTAATTCAGGGATTTCACCATTGTCCATGTGCATCTCCCTTATCTGAAACCCATACAACAATTCCTCTCTTGGGACCTCATCAGGCAAACAACACAAATATCATTAACTTCCAACAACCTTACTCTGAAGATATGATAGCAACGCAAATATCAGTAGCGATAGACATGTAAGTCAGCCCAAAGCATCTTAATAAGCTATTCTAGCAGCAGGATATCTAATACCATGGTATCAACTTACAAACTCCAAGTCCTAGGCTGAGCCTACCCACTGCTGCTACCCCCTTGCTGCCA
Organism: Triticum aestivum; assembly: GCF_018294505.1. Classification (NCBI taxonomy): domain Eukaryota; kingdom Viridiplantae; phylum Streptophyta; class Magnoliopsida; order Poales; family Poaceae; genus Triticum; species Triticum aestivum. The sequence continues at coordinate 619,761,356 of NC_057809.1, forward strand.
TTCCTCTCTGATCAGTGCAAGCTGCAAGCAGCCAAGCACACATTCAGCATTTAACAGAGCAAGCAAACCAAGGTAGAGAAAACACAGAGAAGTGAAAGGCTACCTGCTGGACAAAAGGAAGTGTTAATTATGCCTAGTCCCTTTTTATGCGACTTGATCAATCCTAGGCTTTTGGAATAATGTTTTGAGTAGATGTAAAGATCACACTATATGCATGTTTAAAGCTTGTCAAATAAAGGTTTAATTATCTATCATTGGGTTGTTTAATTGCATGATTATCAACACTTTAGCGTTCAATGTCAATGAAGCATATAGCTGTAGACAAAAAAAAAATAGAAGAGAACCTTGCAAACTGTAATGGATGGGAGAGCTCTAGAAATATCCACATGAAACATCACCAACTGTGCTTTTTATAGGAGTTAGAGATATATATGGGGGCCGATTGGGGTGGTCCTCTGTTTTGCGTTTCCTTCTATTATTCTTCAGCTATCAGTTGAACATTTGTAACATCCCTCAAGCAGTGAAATGTAATGGGAAAATTAGCCTTTTTGAATTAATGTTAACATGAGCACCGAGTCTGATGACTAGAAATAGTTGAACTCCACAGAGATCTCATACTTTTTCTAATTGTGTATTATTATACCATGCAGGTTGTTTTGATCTCTGCAACTCTGCCCCATGACATCTTGGAGATAACTAGCAAGTTCATGACTGATCCAGTCAGGATCCTTGTAAAACGTGATGAGTTGACCCTAGAGGTAAATACTGCCACTTGTTTTGCTTCATTGTATGTTATCTTATTTGCACTTACATTTTCCATTTCATGTTTGTAGGGCATCAAACAATTCTTTGTTGCTGTTGAGAAAGAGGAATGGAAGTTTGATACACTATGTGATCTTTATGATACACTTACCATCACCCAAGCTGTCATTTTCTGCAACACTAAGAGAAAGGTAATGTGTACCTCAGTTGAATGATTCTTGTTGTTCATATGATTGCCCCTGGTGAATTGCTGTTATTTGAAGTACTCTGCTCTACTCCAGTTAGCATTTGTCGACACCAATCTCTTGTTTGTCCTTATGGACATCACTTTGTTGCTGACTCTGCATGTTGTTCCTTTTATCCTGTTCCGTGCTGATGAGTGCTAAAATATAAGTCTGTCACTATTTTTTGTGTTTGCTATTAAATTGTAGCTATGTCCTTCTTTGACTTAGGAAGTATTATAAAACCATGTCCAGCTTTGTCAATTATGTCAGTTGACATAATTGAGGGTTCACAGCTTGCTAAAGCGATAGTTCTCTTTTTTCCAGGTGGATTGGCTTACTGAAAGGATGCGCACCAACAACTTCACAGTGTCAGCTATGCACGGTGACATGCCTCAGAAGGAAAGGGATGCGATCATGAGTGAGTTCAGGGGTGGCATGACCCGTGTTCTGATCACAACCGATGTTTGGGCTCGAGGGCTGGATGTCCAGCAGGCAAGCCTTGTTTGCCAGTTTTAGCTTTCACTTGTTTACCTTTAAGCATGCTGTTGCATAATGATGCTCATCTTTGATTACTGACTTGAATCTGTTTGGATTTGTTTCAGGTCTCTCTTGTCATTAATTACGATCTCCCCAACAACCGTGAGCTTTACATCCATCGTATTGGTCGCTCTGGGCGTTTCGGGCGCAAGGTAAAGTTCTCACTCGTGCTTCATAACTCAAGTTAGTTTAGGCTAGAGAATTTTGGTTATATAGTTTCTGTGTTGCCAAAAACAATTAAGAAGATAATGCCGTCTCAGTAAAGAAAACAATTGGAGTAAATTCGGTGATTCAACACTTTTGTTTAAAAGCTCTTGTCGGAAGTCAATATGCAAGGCTTGACTAATCTGAACAAAATGTTTGTTCTCTGCATCCCAAATGCTGCCTACTCTTGACTTGCATGAAAAATTTCTGTGTGCCGTGACTGCAGGGTGTGGCGATCAACTTTGTGCGCAAGGACGACATCCGTATCCTTCGGGACATCGAGCAGTACTACAGCACGCAGATCGACGAGATGCCCATGAACGTCGCCGATCTTATTTGAGCTCTGGACCGGAGCGATGTTTCCCTCTCTCTGTCTTTGCCGCTGTGTGTGGGGATTTGGTTGCGATGCGATGTTTGGGCTGTATTTCTTGTGCTGGAGCTTGAGATTTCTTTTGTTGCTTTGGGAACATGGGAAGTGTATATATTCTTTCTCGGATTGACCAGCTCATGTAAAACACTCTTTTGTTGTTCCGCCATCTTCTGATTTGGACGCCGCCATGACAGACAAACACTCTGTTCATTTCGATTTTGATATTATTAGATTTTGTTTCAGTGTTTGGTTAATGCCCCGAATTGCGTAACTTGCTGAATCCCGTTTGACTTGGGATGTTGGGAATGTTGCGGTGTTTGCTGCCATCTAGGAGTATATCTGCATCTCTTTTCTAAAGAAAATATTGAAAAATTATCATGTTCGATACAGGTACTAGTGGGCTGCATCAAGCCAACCAGGCTCTGGCTCGCACATAGAAACTGGCATGCATGAAACTTGAAGCGAAGCGCTCTTAGCCTGGCTCGCGGGAACGCTCAGATCGACCGTTTTTTTCAGATACAGATTAGGCCTAGTACAATTTACACTCCGCTGAGCCAGGCTTCACTGGGAAAGTCATCAGGCACCTCTTTTTTTTTTTTTGAGGGAATCAAACACCTCCTTAGAGCAGTACAATAAGGTTATGTAAGCAGGCTACAAGGGTTAAAATATTATTTTTTTACTGACATGGAGAGGAAAGAAGAGAAGAAAGAAGAGGAGCCGGCTATAAAATAAAAGCCAGCTGCAGCACACATGGAGAGGAAAGAAGAGGAGCCGGCTATAAAATACTCCCTTCGGTCCTTTTTACTCTGCATATTAGGTTTGTCCGAAGACAATCTCATTCAACTTTGACTAAGTTTGTATAAAAAATTATAAACATTCACATAACAACACAAATATCTTTAGATTCATCTTGAAATATATTTTCATATTATATTTATTAGATATTATAGATGCTAATAATTTTTAATATAAATTTGGTCAAACTTAGCAAAGTTTGTCTTTCGACAAAACCAATGTGCAGAGTAAAAAGGACCGGAGGGAGTAAAAGCCAGCTGCAGTACATGCTCTTAGACACTATGTGAGAGTGGGAGATGGGCCATGTATTAATGAAGCTAGCTATACTATTAACCATGCTCTTATCAGTAGTACTCCCTCCGGTCCTTTTTAATTCGCATATAAGATTTGACTGAAGTGGAAACCCGTAAAAACCATGATTCTGCCATTTCAACGTTGATATTATCTCACATCTAGATATGAAATAGCAAACCCGTAATTTAAAATAGTGATCTAAACATTTTTATATTAGTTTACGGAGGGAATACAGTATATGATTCTGCCATTTCAACGTTGAAACTTTTTATTTATTTTGGTGCAGTGGTCGGTGGATTTTATTGACATGGGCGCACAACTCCTCCATTCCGTTCGAGTTATAAAAAACACCAGCTTGAACTTGGTTGACGTCAGGCGAGCTCCACCGATGGCGGATGTGGAGGCACCGGCGGCCAAGCGGCTGGCCCGCGCGGGCAGCTTCTCGGGCGTGTGGTGGAAGCTCGGCGACCCCGCCGGGGACCCGGCCGCGGTGGAGCGCCGGCTGCGCGCCGTCGCCGACGAGGAGGCCGCCGTCCGTGCCCGCATCCAGAGCCGCCACGCCAGTGCGCGCGGCGTCCGGCGCGGCATCGCCGTCGCCTCCCTCGCCATCGAGGTGCGTCACCTACCTTCATCATCTGCTAACTTGCTCATCCGTCCGTTGCTCCCATCAGCCGGCCATCGATCTCCATGGCCGATCGCCTCCTGTAAATAAATCCAAGCAGCAAGAAGAACATATATACAGTAACTTTGATGGATCCATTCATCTGAACCTGATTGAGCAGGTTTAGGCAGTTGCATGCTGACGGTCTGCTTAACATTTGATAGGTGGTGGCGTTGGTTCATGCTTACTGGACGGCGAGGCGGCGGAGCGTGGCCGGGTGGAGCAGGAAGCTGCTGCTCCTGTTTGCGCCTCCTCTGCTCGCCGTACCCGCCTCGGCCGCCGTCGTCTTGGCTGCGTTCGCCAGGCTGCACAAAATGTGTAAGTTCATACAGTATCAAATATCAATCAAGCGCCGTAAAGAAATTAAGATCACAAGCATCTCCGATGGTCTATCAGATGTGCTAGATTAGATACATCCGTTTGAGCGAGTGACAAGTAATATGAATCCAAGGGAGTAATTCTTTTGATGAAATTCTGCACATGGCAGTGGAGGCGCGGGACGAGCAGCGGCTGAGGGCGCTGGTGGCGGAGCGCAAGGCCAAGATCGGGCAGTTCAGAGGCAGCCACCACAACATGCAGAAGCTCATCGAGGTCTCCACTGTACGTCCTGCTTCTCTCCTCTCCTGCATACACACACTCATTCATATACATACATACACACACCAAATCAGTCACCATATACTACTAGTGTACACACATGCTGCGATCTGATGCCCATCATCATGAGTCATGATGCAGTTTAATACTGCATCTGATGCTATTAGATTTTCTTCTGCCTGATCAATTAACGTGCTGTGCTCATCGCCATGGATGGATGCAGAAGTACGATCCAGATGCTGCTGCTGCTGCTGCTACTTCCGACCAGCCGGTCACTGCCGCCGCCGCCGGGAGGATCAAGCGGAGCCACTCGCGGCTGAGCTTCCACATCGGAGACGACTGACTCAACCTCCATCCACCTTCTCCGCATCATCCATGGCGACGACGACGACATCATCGATCACGCGTGCAACATTTGTCTTCACTAGCCTAGTGGCACTACCAGCATAGTAAGGCCCGCGGATTACTAGCATAATACGTGAAAAAAAGTGTGGCTTCAGGCATATTTATACACGTACGTGCAGACACATTGGTTGGTTGGTTTGGTTGTACCCTTGGGCATTTCAATTGGGACACTTTTTTGCGATTCAATTCGGGTTGTGCTGTGAGCCAGCCTTTGTGGGCTGGCATATCGTACATTGCTGGCATGACACACCATCACATCATGCTGCTAGCTTGGATGCATGTCTGTCCTGAGATCTTGGCATGCCAGAACGTGCCCATCATAACCACAACCACAGCACAAATGTACGCATATAATATGAACCAGAGAGGGTTTATTTCAGTGGTTAGCCAGGCATGCGGTTGTGCAGTCTAACCATTCTAGTTCGATTCCTAAAACTGACAGGTGATTCACATGGGTTTCCCCTCATACCGGCCCTAGAGCGTATCGAGGAATTATAGTATCATGTGCCTATTATTCTTGATTCTAACTCCACGAGCCCAACTACTGGCCGCCCTTTCAAATTTGAATTGGGATTGTTGCACCGGGAAGACTTTACTATTAGGGAAAACCTTATATACAGAATCTTAGCAGCAGCGCGGCATAAAAACAGGCGCTGCTGCTAAGTAGTAGCAGCACGGCTACGGAAAGCTCGCTACTGGTGCAAACTTAGCAGTAGCGCGTGACGCTTAAACCGCGCTGCTACAAAAATCCACCGACAATACACAACGACATAAGTTTACCAGTAGCGCCGTGCCAGGGAGCCCGCTGCTGCTAATGCCATAGTAGCAGCACGCTTTTTTGTCACCTCGTTGCTGCTAATTTTGAAATTGTGCACAGGGTTCGCCCGTTTAGCAGTAGCGCGTGACAGGAAAGCGCGCTGTTGCTACGTGTTGGGGAACGTAGCAGAAATTCAAAATTTTCCTACGTGTCACCAAGATCTATCTATGGAGACATTAGCAACGAGGGGAAGGAGAGTGCATCTACATACCCTTGTAGATCGCTAAGCGGAAGCGTTCAAGTGAACGGGGTTGATGGAGTCGTACTCGTCGTGATTCAAATCACCGATGATCAAGTGCCGAACGGACGGCACCTCCGCGTTCAACACACGTACAGCCCGGTGACGTCTCCCACGCCTTGATCCAGCAAGGAGAGAGGGAGAGGTTGAGGAAGACTCCATCCAGCAGCAGCACAACGGCGTGGTGGTGATGGAGGAGCGTGGCTATCCTGCAGGGCTTCGCCAAGCACCGCAGAAGAGGAGGAAGAAAAGACGCAGGGCTGCACCAAGAGAGATTGAATCGCGTCTGTGGGCAGCCCCCTAGGCCTCATATATATAGGGGAAGGGGAGGGCAGCGCCCCCTCTAGGGTTCCCACCCCTAGGGGGGGGGGGGGGCGGCAGCCCTAGATGGGGTCAAGGGTGGCGGCCAAGAGGGGGAGAGGAGAGGGAGGCGCCCCAATATGGGCCCTAAGGCCCATATCCCATTAGGGTTTGCCCCCTTTCCACCTCTTGGGCACCTTGGGCCCTTGTGGGAGGCGCATCAGCCCACTAAGGGGCTGGTCCCTCACCACTCTTAGCCCACGCAAGCCTCCGGGGTTGGTGGCCCCACTTGGTGGACCCCCGGGACCCTCCGGTGGTCCCGGCACGTTACCGATAAACCTCGAAACTCTTCCGGTGACCAAAACAGGACTTCCCATATATAAATCTTTACCTCTGGACCATTCCGGAACTCCTCGTGACGTCCGGGATCTCATCCGGGACTCCGAACAACATTCGGTAACCACATACAAACTTCCTTTATAACCCTAGCGTCATCGAACCTTAAGTGTGTAGACCCTACGGGTTCGGGAGACATGCAGACATGACCGAGACGTTCTCCAGTCAATAACCAACAGCGGGATCTGGATACCCATGTTGGCTCCCACATGTTCCACGATGATCTCATCGGATGAACCACGATGTCAAGGACTTAATCAATCCCGTATACAATTCCCTTTGTCTATCGGTATGATACTTGCCCGAGATTCGATCGTCGGTATCCCGATACCTTGTTCAATCTCGTTACCGGCAAGTCTCTTTACTCGTTCCGTAACACATCATCCCGTGATCAACTCCTTGATCACATTGTGCACATTATGATGATGTCCTACCGAGTGGGCCCAGAGATACCTCTCCGTTTACACGGAGTGACAAATCCCAGTCTCGATTCGTGCCAACCCAACAGACACTTTCGGAGATACCCGTAGTGTACCTTTATAGCCACCCAGTTACGTTGTGACGTTTGGCACACCCAAAGCACTCCTACGGTATCCGGGAGTTGCACAATCTCATGGTCTAAGGAAATGATACTTGACATTAGAAAAGCTTTAGCATACGAACTACACGATCTAGTGCTATGCTTAGGATTGGGTCTTGTCCATCACATCATTCTCCTAATGATGTGATCCCGTTATCAACGACATCCAATGTCCATGGTCAGGAAACCGTAACCATCTATTGATCAACGAGCTAGTCAACTAGAGGCTTACTAGGGACATGGTGTTGTCTATGTATCCACACATGTATCTGAGTTTCCTATCAATACAATTCTAACATGGATAATAAACGATTATCATGAACAAGGAAATATAATAATAATCAATTTATGATTGCCTCTAGGGCATATTTCCAACAGTCTCCCACTTGCACTAGAGTCAATAATCTAGTTCACATCGCCATGTGATTAACACTCACAGGTCACATCGCCATGTGACTAACACCCAAGAGTTTACTAGAGTCAGTAGTCTAGTTCACATCACTATGTGATTAATACTCAATGAGTTCTAGGTTTGATCATGTTGCTTGTGAGAGAGGTTTTTAGTCAACGGGTCTGAACCTTTCAGATCCGTGTGTGCTTTACAAATCTCTATGTCATCTCCTAGATGTAGCTACCACGTTCTATTTGGAGCTATTCCAAATAACTGTTCTACTTGGAGCTATTCTAAATTGTTGCTCCATTATACGTATCCGGTATCTCTACTCAGAGCTATCCGGATAGGTGTTAAGCTTGCATCGACGTAACTCTTTACGACGAACTCTTTTACCACCTCCATAATCGAGAAAAAATCCTTAGTCCACTAGTTACTAAGGATAACTTTGACCGCTGTCCTGTGATCCATTCTTGGATCACTCTTGTACCCCTTGACTGACTCATGGCAAGGCACACTTCAGGTGCGGTACACAGCATAGCATACTGTAGAGCCTACGTCTTAAGCATAGGGGACGACCTTCATCCTTTCTCTCTATTCTGCCATGGTCGAGCTTTAAGTCTTAGCTTCATACCTTACAACTCAAGCAAGAACTCCTTCTTTGACTGATCCATCTTGAACACCTTCAAGATCATGTCAAGGTATGTGCTCATTTGAAAATACCATTAAGCATTTTGATCTATCCTTATAGATCTTGATGCTCAATGCTCAAGTAGCTTAATCCAGGCTTTCCATTGAAAAAACACTTTTCAAATAACCCTATATGCTTTCTTAGAAATTCTACATCATTTCTGATCATCGATATGTCAACAACATATACTCATCAGGAATTCTATAGTGCTCCCACTCACTTCTTTGGAAATACAAGTTTCTCATAAACTTTGTATAAACCAAAATCTTTGATCATCTCATCAAAGCACACATTCCAACTCCGAGATGCTTACTCCAGTCCTTAGAAGGATTGCTGGAGCTTTGCATACTTATTAGCATATTTCAGGATTGACAAAACCTTCCGGTTGTATCACATACAACCTTTCCTCAAGAAAATCGTGAGGAAACAATGTTTTGACATCCCATCTGCAAGATTTCATAAATAATGCAGTGATCGCTAATATAATTCCAACAGACTCTTAGCATCGCTACGAGTGAGAAAGTCTCATCGTAGTCAACTCCTTGAACTTGTCGGAAAACATCTTAACGACAAGTCGAGCTGTCTTAATGGTGATACTTACCATCATTGTCCGTCTTCCTTTTAAAATCCATATGTACCTAACAGCCTTACGACCATCAAGTAGTTCTTCAAAAGTCTACACTTTGTTTTCATATATGGATCCTCTCTCGGATTATATGGCCTCGAGCCATTTATCGGAATCCGGGCCCACCATCGCTTCTCCATAACTCGTAGGTTCATTGTTGTCTCGCAACATGACTTCCAAGACAGGATTACGTATCCTTGTCATCCTACGAGGTTTGGGAGTGACTTGATCCGAAGTCTCGTGATCAATATCATAAGCTTCCACTTCAATTGGTGTAGGTGCCACAGGAACAATTTCCTGTGCCCTGCCACACACTAGTTGAAGAGACGGTTCAATAACCTCATCAAGTTTCCACCATCCTCCCACTCAATTCTTTCGAGAGAAACTTTTCCTCGAGAAAGGACCCGATTCTTGAAACAATCCCTTATTGCTTTCGGATCTGAGACAGGAGGTATACCCAACTGTTTTGGGTGTCCTATGAAGATGCATTTATCCGCTTTGGGTTCGAGCTTATCAGCCTGAAACTTTTTCACATAAGCGTTGCAGCCCCAAACCTTTTAAGAAATGACAGCTTAGGTTTCTCTAAACCATAGTTCATATGGTGTCATCTCATCGGAATTACGTGGTGCCCCTTTTTAAAGTGAATGTGGTTGTCTCTAATGCCTAACCCATAAACTATCGTGGTAATTCGATAAGAGACATCATGGTATGCATCATATCCAATAGGGTGCAGTTATGATGTTCGGACACACCATCACACTATGGTGTTCCAGGCTGTATCAGTTGTGAAACAATTTCCACAATGTCTTAATTCTGTGCCAAACTCGTAATTCAGATATCCATCTCTATGATCATATCATAGATATTTTATCCTCTTGTCACGACGATCTTTCAACTTCACCTTGAAATTACTTGAACCTTTCAATAATTCAGACTCGTGATTCATCAAGCAAATATACTCAACATTTACTCAAATCATCTGTGAAGTTAAAACATAATGATATCCACTACATGCCTCAACACTCATTGGACTGCACACATCAAAATGTATTACTTCCAACAAGTTGCTTTCTAGTTCCATTTTACTGAAAAACGAGGCTTTCAGTCATCTTGCCCATGTGGTATTATTTGCATGTCTCAAGTGATTCAAAAATCAAGTGAGTCCAAACGGTCCATCTGTATAGAGTTTCTTCATGCATATACACCAATAGACATGGTTCGCATGTCTCAAACTTTTCAAAATGAGTGAGCCCAAAGATCCATCAACATGGAGCTTCCTCATGCGTTTTATACCGATATGACTTACGTGGCAGTGCCACAAGTAGGTGGTACTATCATTACTATCTTTTTTGGCATGAACATGTGTCTCACTATGATCGAGATTCAATGAACCATTCATTTTAGGCGTAAGACCATTGAAGGTATTATTCAAATAAACAGAGTAACCATTATTCTCCTTAAATGAATAACCGTATTGCGATAGACATAATCCAATCATGTCTATGCTCAATGCAAACACCAATCTCGATGGTAGAGGGAGCGTGCGATGCTTGATCATATCAACATTGGAAAAACTTCCAACACATATCGTCAGCTCACCTTTAGCTAGTCTCTGTTTATTCCGTAGCTTTTATTTCGAGTTACTAACACTTAGCAACCGAACCGGTATCTAATACCCTGGTGCTACTAGGAGTACTAGTAAAGTACACATTAACATAATGTATATCCAATATACTTCCATCGACAGCCTTCTCATCTACCAAGTATCTAGGGTAATTCTGCTCCAGTGGCTGTTCCCCTTATTACAGAAGCACCGAGTCTCGGGTTTGGGTTCAACCTTGGGTTTCTTCACAAGAGCAGCAGCTGAATTGCCATTTCATGAAGTATCCCTTCTTGCCCTTGCCCTTCCTGAAACTAGTGGTTTCACTGACCATCAACAATTGATGCTCCTTCTTGATTTCTACTTTCGTGGTGTCAAACATCGCGAATATCTCAAGGATCATCATATATGTCCCTGATATATTATAGTTCATCACGAAGCTCTAGCAGCTTGGTGGTAATGACTTCGGAGAAACATCACTATCTTATCTGGAAGATTAACTCCCACTCGATTCAAATGATTGTTGTACTCAGACAATCTGAGCACAAGCTCAACAATTGAGCTTTTCTCCCTTAGTTTGCAGGCTAAGAAAATCGTCGGAGGTCTTATACCTCTTGACGTGGGCACGAACTTGAAATCCCAATTTCAGCCCTCAAAACATCTCATATGTTTCGCGACGTTTCAAAATGTCTTCGGTGCCACAACTCAAAACCGTTTAACTGAACTATCACGTAGTTATCAAAATGTGTATGTCAGATGTTCGCAACATCCACAGACAACGTTCGAGGTTCAGCACACTGAGCGGTGCATTAAGGACATAAGCCTTCTATGAAGCAATGAGGAAAATCCTTAGTTTACGGACCTAGTCCGCATAATTGCTACTATCAACTTTCAACTAAATTTTCTCTAGGAACATATCTAAACAGTAGAACTATAGCGTGAGCTACGACATAATTTGCAAAATCCTTTTGACTATGTTCAGGATAATTAAGTTCATCTTATGAACTCCCACTCAGATAGACATCCCTCTAGTCATCTAAGTGATTACATGATCCGAGTCAACTAGGCCGTGTCCGATCATCACGTGAGACGGACTAGTCAACGTCGGTGAACATCTTCATGTTGATCGTATCTTCTATACGACTCATGCTCGACCTTTCGGTCTTCTGTGTTCCGAGGCCATGTCTATACACATGCTAGGCTCGTCAAGTTAACCCTAAGTGTTTTGCATGTGTAAAACTGTCTTACACCCGTTGTATGTGAACGTAAGGATCTATCACACCCGATCATCACGTGGTGCTTCGAAACGACGAACTTTAGCAACGGTGCACAGTTAGGGGAGAACACTTCTTGAAATTGTTGTGAGGGATCATCTTATTTACTACCGTCGTTCTAAGCAAATAAGATGTATAAACATGATAAACATCACATGCAATCAAATAGTGACATGATATGGCCAATATCACTTTGCTCCTTTTGATCTCCATCTTCGGGGCTCCATGATCATCATCGTCACCGGCATGACACCATGATCTCCATCATCATGATCTCCATCATCGTGTCTCCATGAAGTTGTCACGTCATCTATTACTTCTACTACTACAGCTAACGTTTAGCAATAAAGTAAAGTAATTACATGACGTTTATGTTGACATGCAGGTCATAAATAAATTAAGACAACTCCTATGGCTCCTGCCGGTTGTCATACTCATCGACATGCAAGTCGTGATTCCTATTACAAGAACATGATCAATCTCATACATCACATATATCATTCATCACATCCTTTGGCCATATCACATCACATAGCATACCCTGCAAAAACAAGTTAGACGTCCTCTAATTGTTGTTTGCATGTTTTACGTGGCTGCTATGGGTTTCTAGCAAGAACGTTTCTTACCTACGCAAAGACCACAACGTGATATGCCAATTGCTATTTACCCTTCATAAGGACCCTTTTCATCGAATCCGATCCGACTAAAGTGGGAGAGACAGACACCCGCTAGCCACCTTATGCAACTAGTGCATGTTTGTCGGTGGAACCGGTCTCACGTAAGAGTACTTGTAAGGTTGGTCCGGGCCGCTTCATCCCACGATGCCGCCGAATCAAGATAAGACTAGTAACGGCAAGCATATTGAACAAAATCAACGCCCACAACTACTTTGTGTTCTACTCGTGCATAGAATCTACGCAATAGACCTAGCTCATGATGCCACTGTCGGGGAACGTAGCAGAAATTCAAAATTTTCCTACGTGTCACCAAGATCTATCTATGGAGAGATTAGCAACGAGGGGAAGGAGAGTGCATCTACATACCCTTGTAGATCGCTAAGCGGAAGCGTTCAAGTGAACGGGGTTGATGGAGTCGTACTCGTCGTGATTCAAATCACCGATGATCAAGTGCCGAACGGACGGCACCTCCGCGTTCAACACACGTACAGCCCGGTGATGTCTCCCACGCCTTGATCCAGCAAGGAGAGAGGGAGAGGTTGAGGAAGACTCCATCCAGCAGCAGCACAACGGCGTGGTGGTGATGGAGGAGCGTGGCTATCCTGCAGGGCTTCGCCAAGCACCGCAGAAGAGGAGGAAGAAGAGACACAAGGCTGCACCAAGAGAGATTGAATCGCGTCTGTGGGCAGCCCCCTAGGCCTCATATATATAGGGGAAGGGGAGGGCAGCGCCCCCTCTAGGGTTCCCACCCCTAGGGGGGGGGGGCGGCAGCCCTAGATGGGGTCAAGGGTGGCGGCCAAGAGGGGAGAGGAGAGGGAGGCGCCCCAATATGGGCCCTAAGGCCCATATCCCATTAGGGTTTGCCCCCTTTCCACCTCTTGGGCACCTTGGGCCCTTGTGGGAGGCGCACCAGCCTACTAAGGGGCTGGTCCCTCACCACTCTTAGCCCACGCAAGCCTCCGGGGTTGGTGGCCCCACTTGGTGGACCCCCGGGACCCTCCGGTGGTCCCGGCACGTTACCGATAAACCCCGAAACTCTTCCGGTGACCAAAATAGGACTTCCCATATATAAATCTTTACCTCTGGACCATTCCGGAACTCCTCATGACGTCCGGGATCTCATCCGGGACTCCGAACAACATTCGGTAACCACATACAAACTTCCTTTATAACCCTAGCGTCATCGAACCTTAAGTGTGTAGACCCTACGGGTTCGGGAGACATGCAGACATGACCGAGACGTTCTCCAGTCAATAACCAACAGCGGGATCTGGATACCCATGTTGGCTCCCACATGTTCCACGATGATCTCATCGGATGAACCACGATGTCAAGGACTTAATCAATCCCGTATACAATTCCCTTTGTCTATCGGTATGATACTTGCCCGAGATTCGATCGTCGGTATCCCGATACCTTGTTCAATCTCGTTACCGGCAAGTCTCTTTACTCGTTCCGTAACACATCATCCCGTGATCAACTCCTTGATCACATTGTGCACATTATGATGATGTCCTACCGAGTGGGCCCAGAGATACCTCTCCGTTTACACGGAGTGACAAATCCCAGTCTCGATTCGTGCCAACCCAACAGACACTTTCGGAGATACCCGTAGTGTACCTTTATAGCCACCCAGTTACGTTGTGACGTTTGGCACACCCAAAGCACTCCTACGGTATCCGGGAGTTGCACAATCTCATGGTCTAAGGAAATGATACTTGACATTAGAAAAGCTTTAGCATACGAACTACACGATCTAGTGCTATGCTTAGGATTGGGTCTTGTCCATCACATCATTCTCCTAATGATGTGATCCCGTTATCAACGACATCCAATGTCCATGGTCAGGAAACCGTAACCATCTATTGATCAACGAGCTAGTCAACTAGAGGCTTACTAGGGACATGGTGTTGTCTATGTATCCACACATGTATCTGAGTTTCCTATCAATACAATTCTAACATGGATAATAAACGATTATCATGAACAAGGAAATATAATAATAATCAATTTACTACGCTCTTAGCAGCAGCGCGCTTTCTCTCCCGCGCTACTGCTAAGACGCAGCACCCACCACCTTTTCCACCTCCCCCTCCCCATCTCCTCTCCTCCCTTTCCCCTACCTCCCACATCCTCCCTCTCTCACTCTTCTTCTTCCTCAATACTTCTCTCCCCATTACTCTCCCTCTTCTACCTACCTTTCTCTCTCGTCATTACTCCTAGCTATAACTACACCACCTCTATTAATTCATCTCCTTTCTCTTTTTCCTCCTCCCTCCACTAGTTGAAGTTGTCTCCTCCCAAATTAGCTAGCTAGGTAGATGTAGCATTTAGTTAAGTGACCTATTTGCCCCCTAACTATCTTTCTTTGTCAAGAAGATCTTTGTGCACTTTTGACCTCCCTACATCATCATCTCCACCGTGTGCTCGATCTCGAGATAGAGGTGTGATTAATATTTCATGCTTTTGCAAAATGGAAATATGTTTATGCATGTGTGTGTGATATTTTTATGGAAATTGTGTGTGTGGCATGAGTTGACGCCAAATTATGCATTTGAGTTGCCTATGTTTTGCCGAAATGTCGATTTATTTCCGTTTCGGCGAATTCCGGGCAAACTCTAGATCTATATATGTCCTATTTTTAAGGAATGCCATGCCGAATTTTTGTATGACTTTGATGAATGCATGCATTTTTATAATCAATTTGTTTATTATTACCGTGCAGAGTTGACGATGGTCAGTGGAACGATGGTGGACAGGTGGTTGCGGTCGGCGGTGCAGGACATGAAGGAAAATAATCAGGCAGAGGTTTTATGTCCGTGTCGAAAATGCAAAGGAATAGTTTGGCTTGACCCTCATGTCGATGGTCGTGTCGAAGCGCACCTGCTCATGACTGGTTTCATGGATGGCTATACTCGGTGGATAACTGAAGATGAGGATGACGATGTTGAGGATGCCGACGGGGCAAGCAATGATGACACGGGGCAAGACGAAGAGATGATCGATAATGGCGGCGGGGAAGAGGCCGGACATGGCGGTGGAGAAGGGGCCGGACATGGCGGCGGAGAGAACGACATGGACTCCACGCAGCAGAGTTCGTCGGTACTAAGTTCAATCATGCGGGACCCTCATGTTCAAGCATTGCTTCGCAAGGAGACGAGTACTGAGAGAGCTTCTTCTAGAGAGGAGGCTAAGCTGGAGCAACTGGTGGTAGACTCGAACACTCCATTGTATGATGGTTGCAATCCTGAGGTGACCCGCTTGAGTTTCACGCTCCAACTGCTGAAGACGAAGGCTAAAAACAAATGGACCGACACTAGCCTCGATGAGCATCTCAAGTACCTAAAGGATGTTCTTCCCGAGGGTAATCTATGTCCTAGTAGTGTTGATGAGGCCAAGAAGATCGTGTGCCCTCTTGATCTGCCACACATTAGATACCATGCATGTATCAATGATTGCATAATTTATCGGAAGGAGCACGCGGAAAAAACAAGTTGTCCGGTGTGCAATGCTTCTCAATACAAGAAGGCCGGGAAGAAATGTCCCCAGAAAGTGGTATGGTACTTACCGATCACTCCCCGTCTCCAGAGGTATTTTGTAGATCCCAAGGAAGCAAAGCTAATGCGCTGGCACGCGGAGAGGAAGAAGCCCGGCGATGGAGATGATCTGAAGCTGAGACACGTCAAGGATGGAAGCCAGTGGAGAGCATTGAACAGCTTCTATCGGTATTTTGAATGTGATGCAAGGAACATCGTGCTCGGCGCGTGTACCGATGGCATGAATCCGTTTGGCAACCAGAGCACCAACCATAGCACATGGCCCGTGTTTGTATGGATGTACAACCTCCCCCTGGTTGTGCATGAAATCGAAGTACATTCACATGAGCATGCTTATTCAAGGGCTGAAACAACCAGGAAATAATATTAATTTGTATCTGGGGCTACTTCAGGAGGAGTTAGACACATTATGGAAAACACCGGCCAAGACATGGGACGCCAGCAAAGGCGAGTATTTCAACATGAGAGCCGCGCTGATCACGACAGTGCACGACTATCTTGGTTACGGATATGTGGCAGGCCAGGTGTGCCATGGATATTGCGGATGCACGCGGTGCATGGATGATACGACGTCTCAGCAGCTAACATCAAGGAAAGATGGCGGGTCTGGGAAAATCATGTACATGGGGCATCGAAGATGGCTCAAACAGGATGACCCGTGGAGAAACCGTGGAGATCTATTCAATGGTCACGCTGAGCATCGAGGACCTCCACGTAAGCAGAGCGGTGCCGAAATCGATGAGCTGTTGAAAAACTGGAAGGAGTGCCCCACGCCGGGAAAGACGATGAGAAAGGCGCCGGAGCCGCTGCTGAAGGTATGGAAGACGAGGTCTGTGTTCTGGGACTTGGAGTACTGGCACAAACTCGATACACCTCATTGCCTTGATCAAATGCATATCTGTAAGAATGTCCTTGAGAGCTTGCTCGCAACACTGATGAACATGCCAGATAAGACCAAGGATGGGCCGAAGGCAAGAAAAGACTTGCAAGATTTGAAAATCAGGGAAGATCTGCACATGCCGCCCCATAAAATGTCAGACGAGACAGAGACGGAGACAGAGGCACGGGAGAAGAAGGGCAAGAAAATAAAAAATGAGGATTATTGCCCCCCTTCTTGCTTCACCTTAAGTCAGACTGAGATCAATCAATTCTTTAAGTGCCTTACCGGAGTCAAAGTTAGTTCCGGTTACTGTGGCAAGATAAGTAGATATCTAGACACGGACAAGAAAAGGTTCAGCGGGATGAAGTCTCATGACTGTCATGTGATGATGACGCAGATATTACCTGTTGCCCTTAGAGGGATAATGGACAAGCACGTCCGTGACACGCTTATTGGTCTCTGCAACTTTTTCGACGTCATCTCTCGAAAGTCGATCAGTGTGAAGCAGCTCCGAAGGCTACAGGAAGAGATCGTTGTGATACTGAATGAGCTTGAGATGTACTTCCCGCCCGCGTTCTTTGACGTGATGGTGCATCTGTGTGTCCATATTGTGGATGACATAATAGACCTGGGGCCGTCATTCCTGCACAACATGATGCCGTTTGAGAGGATGAATGGGATCATCAAAGGATTTGTTCGTAACATGTCCCATCCGGATGGAAGCATCGTCCAGGGCTATTTGACACAAGAGTGCATCTCTTTCTGTGAGAATTTTCTATATGGCGTAGACCAGCCGCCTGGTGTTAGTGTTGGTTTGCCCGTTAACAAGCACGATGGGAGGCTCGAAGGAGAAGGTCACTGCAACGGTCGCAGGGAACTGCACGTGGCATACTTAGATCGACACAGCGACTTTGACAGAGCAAACTTGGTAGTGCTACAACACCTAGACGAGGTAGATCCTTTCGTGGCACTGCACAAAGAAATTATCGCAAAGAAGTATCGTGACCGGGGGGTATGCAGGACGGACACCGAAGTTACTAGAGAGCACAACTCCACTTTCCTGCATTGGTTCAAAGAGCATATTATTGCTAATCCCCCGGAGGAGGGCTCTAAGGACGGATTGCTCATATACGCTTTAGCACATGGCCCCTCGCCCAACCTCGTAACCTATCAGGCATATGATATCAACGGATACACGTTCTGCACGGAGGCCAAAGATATGGACAGTGATGAATATCAGAACTCAGGGGTGACGATGGAATGCATGACCGGCAGCGA
Source organism: Triticum aestivum (assembly GCF_018294505.1). Classification (NCBI taxonomy): domain Eukaryota; kingdom Viridiplantae; phylum Streptophyta; class Magnoliopsida; order Poales; family Poaceae; genus Triticum; species Triticum aestivum. The sequence goes on from NC_057809.1 coordinate 619,779,509, forward strand.
CAACGGCGCAACTGAACGATTTTATGGAAGGGTCGAGGAGATCTGGGAGCTTGACTACTCTGGATGGCACAACACGACGATGTTCCGTGTCAGATGGGCTAAGAATGTCGAAAGAGAAAGCCGGATTTTCACTACCATGACTATACCCAACGCCAAGAGCGCTACCGTGAACGCTATCGCAAAAAATGAGCCATGGGTACACACTAAGCACGTGACACAATGCTTCTTCATAACCGACCCATGCAATCCCAGTTGTGTTGTTGTGAGGAAAGGCAAAAGAAACATCATTGGAATGGATGGAGTCGCCAACGAGGAAGACTATGATCAGTACGGCAACCCAACGAGGGAAGATGACGATGATGATGAAGTATACGCCAAAAGAAGAATCAATACTACATTACCAAAGAAAAATCGTACTCCATAGAAAAGGCAAAGTCACAATGAGGGGCTCAATTATTCTTCGATGAATAAGAAGGGAAAGAAGCTGACTCAAAAACGAAAACGTCAGCGCTGAGGAATCGGTCAAATGATGTAATATATATATATATATATATATATATATATATATATATATATATATATTCCTATTTTGTATACAAACTTAATTAGCCATTATTATGCATGGGTCCAATGATGTAATATATATATATGTTCCTATTTTGTATACACACTTAGCCATTATTATGCAAGGGTCCAATGATGTAATATATATGTTCCTATTATGTTGAGGAAAAAAAAAGGGAAACTAGTTATAGCAGTAGCGCTTTAGTGAAAAAGAGCTACAGCTAGTCAAGGTAGCAGTAGCGGTTTCTGCAGAAAATCGCTATAGCTGCTCGTAATAGTAGTAGCGCGTTTCGTGTAAACGCGCTACTGCTACGTCCACTTAACCCAAAATTCTCCCTCTCCCTGCTTCATCCTGCCTCTTTTCCCCCAAACCCCCACTCTCTCTTCCCCGGCCCCGTCGCACCGCCGCGCCCGCCCCCGACCTCGGCGCGCTCGCCCCCGACCCCGCCGCGCCC
>NC_057809.1:619781063-619788520 GCF_018294505.1 Triticum aestivum
GCCCCCAACCCAGGCCCGCTCGCCCTCGACGCCGGCGCTCGCCCCCGACCCGTCGGCCCTCGCCTCCCTCCTCTGCTTCCTCCCCTCCCAACCTCGGCCGTCGTCGGGCCTGCCTCCTCGCCCTGCACCCTCTGTAAACCACCCTCCCTCTCTCTCTGCTAGCTAGGGTTAATTTACTTAGTTTTTAGTTATGTTAATTAGGTTATATATTTAGTTATGAATTTAGATAGGTTTCAAAATTTGCTGAATTTATATGCAAATTTGAACTGGACATGTGATATGTGGATATGTCATGTTTTGGACATGTCATGTTTTGGTAAATGATCCGAGTTGCCTATGTTACGCCGGAATGTTGATTCATTTCCGTTCCGGTGAATTTCAGGCGCTGGATATGTCCATTTTTTAGCAAAGGTCATGCCGAAATTGTCCTCGTGCCTTATCATTCAAAGTAAGTCAGTTTCGAACAACCCTTTCATACATTTCAATCATTCCTTCTCTCTCTATGGGGAATAATTTGAGGTGTCTTTTCCCCGCAGCAACGGGCGCGCCGTCCTTATCATTCTTTACCTGCAAGTCTCCCATGCCGTGTATTTTGACCCTTCCAGAGACTACGAGAAAAAAGGCTACACCCACATAATGAATATTCTAGATGATGCTCTCCAAGGCTTCAGCTTTAGAGGTGGCCACATGCAGATCAGGAAACAAAGGAACAAGAAGATGGGTTTCGTGCATAAAACTAACTTCTCCTGCATCCAAGTCCCAAAACCAAGCAAGAAGGATGGATTCTACATCCTCCATCTCATGATTCAGTTCAACACGGATCACTAAAAGCTTCGCATGAGAAGCAGAAATGATGATCATATCCACAAGTGGCTAGAATCTCATGGAGAAGCGGATTATAAACTTAGAGATGACTTCTTTCGCATCCAAAGCGACATTGCGACGATCATCATGAAAGAAGTCGTCGATGAGAAGGGGATGTTCCGCCACGGCCCTATATCGCGAGTTGACGTCCGAACTCGCATAATGCAACGTCTAGACCTCACGCCGTTCAAGAAGCTAGGGTCCATCCTCGATGATATGGAAGGATGAAACTTCTAGTGATTTATGATGCCGATGATGATGATATGTGTCGGTTGAACTTGTATACTATTTGTAGCGATGCAACTTTGTGATGTCCACGATCCCTGCCGAACTTGCGTAACACTACTTTGTTAGTTTGCGTACGATGACCTACGTACCTCTAGTTAATTAATTTGCATACTGTATGTTGCATCTAGTTGCTAACCCTTTCTTTTTCGGTGTTCTCTAGTATATTTTGTTGCATATATATGATTGTACATCCTCTTCATGAACATGCATCTCTAACAGGTACCTAGTTTCTTGATGGTGAGATGGAACTGCTATGTCGTGTACAAAGGGAAGGTTTCGGGGGTGTACAACGAGTGGCATGAGTGTCAGGCGCAAGTGAATGGGTTCTCGGACGCCAGCCATAAAGGCTTCAAAAGCAGACAAGAAGGAGAAGCTAGTTACTTGAGGTTCACGCTAGCGCGAGAGAGGACTCGTATCCGCCATCTCATGTATTGCATAGTTCCGCTCTCACTCATAGTGATAGCTCTTCTCGCGTATACCTTTGTTTAGATGGATGACGTTGTAGTTGCAAGTATTCGAGACTTGCATGTATCGCTATTTTCGAGATGATGACAAGATACCACTTTGTGTTGGATGATGATTATGACGAGACTATTTATATGTATATGCTATGATTACATTTGTGGTCTCGCAAGCATTTGTATGTGTATCATGATGACATTTGTATGTGCTAAAGATTCTTCTATAAAGCCTGTTCAAATACAAAACAAATATGCCAAAAAAACAAAAAACTACTAAAATTAGTAGTAGCGAGTGGAGAAAAGTTAGCAGCAGTGCGGTTGTAGTAGTAGCGCGCACAGGGGAAGCGCGCTATAGCTATTAGCAGCAGCGAGGTTCCTTTAAGCGCGCTGCTGTAACACTTGTGTAGCAGTAGCGCGGGTGGACCAGCGCTACTGCTATACGTTAGCTGTATCGCCTTATTAGTAACGCCGCCCCCCGCGCTACTAAAAGGCCAAAAACCCGCGCTGCTGCTAGGCTTTTCCCTAGTAGTGCTTTGAGGACATAATCAAGAATGTATGGTCTCATAGAGTCGAACAATATCCTCATGACACCTTTCTTTGAAGAGGCCCGCCATAGGTCGTACACCTATTCAGAGATATAACTTTAAAATAAGAGTCATAAGGCAACACCTCTTTGAATAGGCGAAAAACACCAATGGAATGTACAAAAAAAAGCAAAGCCTATCCACTATTATTGACGACCTCGATAAAATCGCAGAGACTCGCATCTTGTCGCAATAAGAGATTGAGTTGAAAAATCAATCCAATGGGAAAGTAAATCAATCCAATGAGAAAGTTGCACGTCTTTTGTGAAAAGAGGAGATGAAATATTACCAAAGATCTAAAGCCAACTTCATCTTGAAGGGAGACAATAATACACGTTATTTCCAACTCGTCACCAATGGTCGGCATCGGAAGAAGGTAGTTTCACATTGACAAAGCCCAAATAGATGACATTTCACAAGTCACGACAGAAGAGAACAATATCTTCAAGGCACCTTTCTCCGAATAGGAGGTGAGATTTGCGGTGTTCCAAATTAAACATAACAAAGCTCTAGGCCCGAATGGCTTCCCCACAGAATTCTGTTAGAATTTCTGGGAGGTCATCAAGATTGACCTTTTGGAATTGTTCAATTGTCTTCATGCCGGGTAACTTGACCTATTCGGGCTTAACTTTGGCGAGATCATTTTGTTGCCGAAAATTAAGCAGGCTGAGCGGATCCAACAATATAGACCCATATGCCTCCTTAATGCCAGCTTCAAGATTTTCACCAAAGTGACTGCTAATAGGTTCAACACGGTTGCTGACCATGTCGTCTGACCATCTCAAACGACTTTCGTGCAAGGCAGAAATATACTCGACGGAGTAGTAATCCTACATGAGACTGTTCCTGAGATGCACCAGAAAAACATGAGTGAAGTAATTTTTAAGATTGACTTTGAAAAGGCCAATGGCAAGGTCAACTCGTCTTTCCTTCAATAGGCTATGAGAATGAAAGGGTTATTTGATAAGTGGCGCCGGTGGATCCAAAACTTCTGCCACAGGCCATTATTTCAGACAAAAAAAGGTCTATGTCAGGGTAACCCCATGTCTTCAATGTTATTTAACATTGTTGCTGACATGGTGGCTATCCTAATTGATCGCGCCATGTAGGACAACCTGATTGCAAATTGCAGGTGTAGTGTCATACCTTGTGGATGGTGGACTCTATTGTGCAATATGCTGATGATATGATTCCTTTTATAGAACATGACCTGGATAAGGCTCGAAACTTGAAACTTTTGCTTTCAGCGCTTGAGCAAATATCGGGCCTTAAAATCAACTTCCATAAAAGTGAATTGTTCTTCTTGGGAGAAGCCCATGAGAAGGCGGCTGATTATGCTGACCTCTTTGGGTGTGCACAAGGCCAATTCCTGATTAAATATTTGGGAATTCTGATACATTATCAGCGTCTCACTATTGCGGAGTGGAAACATGGTGAGGAGCACTTAGAGGAACGATTGAGCAGCTGTAAAGGAAAGTTGCTTTCTGTTGGACGACGGTTGGTCTTGATCAATTCTGTCCTCATAAATATGGTTCTCTATATGCTCCCTTTTCCAACCCCCTTTTGCAAAGGCTGGATTATTTTAGATCCAGATTCTTTTGGTAAGGAGACAGTCAAAAGAAAAGGTACAAACTGGTCAAATGGAGTGTTGTTTGTAGGCAAAAAGACCAAGGTGGCATTGGTATTTAGTAAATTGTTGTTCAAACTACTTATTAAGGATGACATTTGGCAAACCCTCCCGCGCAACAAGTATGTAGGTCAAAAGACTGTGTCTCAAGCCTATTGGAAACCTAATGACTTACATTTTTGGTCTGGTCTAATGGCGGCGAAGAAACATCTTTTCCGCTCTGGATCTTTTGCTATTAAAGACGGGTCGGAAATTCGTTTATGCGAGGACATCTGGCTATGTAATGCCAACCTCCAAAACAATATCCCGTGTTGTACCACGTTGTTCGCGATAAGAATGATACTCTTGCATAGGTGCTCAGTTCATTCACGCGGGATATTTCTTTGAGGTGAGATTTAATTGGCCCTCGTCTTATGTCATGGCAAAATCTTCTATGCCGTTTTAGATTCGATTAACTTGACACAAACACGAGATGTGTTTTGCTCCCTCCGTCTCATAATATAAGATTGTTTTGTAAGCTAAAACAAGCTTGCAAAACCTTTTTTTTTGTGGACAGTGGCGGCGGCACAACGGCGTTGGTGATCAGATCTGACATGCACGGCTCCGGCTGTCCGCCTCATTATCGGCGTGGTCATGGGTGCTTGGGCGCGGTGCTGCGAGCATGTGTGACGGTTGTTCTTCAGGTCTGTTGTGAGTTGCGCTGGCCTGCACGGCAGAGGATGGCGGCGGCGATCCTCGGCTTGTGCAGTGCTACTTGTCCGGACGTGTGGTGCCTGCGCTCCAGATCCGTGATGGTGGAGTGTGCGGACGTGAAGGCTAGCTTTGCACTTCAGTGCATCGGGCTAGCAGAATCTTCGCCGTCCCCTTGCACTGTGTGACACCCGAAGAAAATGGTTCGGCCCTGTGTTGCTCTTCGCGACTCGAGCGACGCCTGCACGCCGACGCCCCCAGCGCCCTCTCCTCCATGCATCCTCTCCTCGTCGCTGCCTGTGTTCGTTGAGCAAAGCCCTCGCGGTGGGTGGCGGCAGGCTGATGCGTTGACGGCGATCACCATGGTCGCACATCGAAAGGAGGCGGCGGTTTTGGTGGGTCTATGTAGCGCGTTGGTGACCTCGTTGTGAATTGCAGGGGCCACCGAAAGGTTCTTGTGAGTGTGTCTCTCTCTAGACCTGGAGGTTGGCTTTGGCGATGAAATGCAAAATATGGACGACGGCTTGATGCAAAGAGGAGGTTGTGCAGCGGCTGCAATTACACATCGCATCGCATGTAGCTACTGGGATCGAGAAAAAGTGGTGGCGACAACACATGGCTGGCGTCGATGGCAGTGCTACTTGAGCACCCAGTCTTGAGCTCCGGGGTGAAAGCCTAGGTGTGAACCAAGTTGGTTATACCTGATAATGGCGATGTTTTTACGGTGCTATCTTGTTGAAGGCATTGCTCGGATATGTTTAGATTGGTTCTTCATGGTGAAACCTAGATTCTGGCCTTAGGTGATTGGATCCGGTGATGGCGGCGCTTGAGCATCACATGCTTTTTAGAGGCGTTGCTGTTGAAGAACTTTCTCATTCATGTGGTGTCATCAGATGGTTGGTGCAGAGATAGTCACTATTGTAGTTTATTGATTGTGGATTTGATCGCTTTCTTTTTTTCTCCTTGCCCATGCATAGCTTTAGTCTTATATGACTTTGCTATTTGTTGGCGTGCATTTTGTGTGCGCATGTTGGTATTGGCTGTGTGCATTCTACTTATGTAGAGACCGGGTCTTTTTTTCATTCTTGACGCTCCAATTTGAGCCAATAGAGTCCATCTTTTTTCGGGGAAAAAGGGTCGAGATCGACTCGACTTGATTTCCCATGCAGAAAATCATTCTCCTAGTGCGAAATAGGGGGCAATCGCAATGAATCAAATGAAGAAGAACAAAAACATGGCACTCATTATTTTTAGAAGTGCCATAATAAAAACATGACCAACATTATCTTCTCACGTCACACTTGCAACATCGCCTACTTTTAGTACTTTACAAAAACTCCTGGAATCTTTGAATCTACATTCAATATTCAAGTTTGGAGAGAAAAACTATGGGAACACATGTTCATCATGTACCTGCATTTTTTAATCGCCAGTTGAAAATCTGGACCGTCAAATCAATATCCAACAGCCACCAACCGCATCATCTTCTTCCTCCCAGCGTCGCCCTCCAACCCAGCCCTAATCACCGGCCTCCACCCCCGCGGCTGGTGGCGCTCCCACAATCTATTCGCCGCCTCTGCTAGCTAGGGTTCTTTGTTTAATTTACTTAGGTTTTAGTTAGGGCAGTAGGTTAATTGGGTTATTTATTTAGTTATGAATTTAGTTAGTTAATTAGAATTAGTATTTTAAAAAACAGAATTAGTTTAAGCAATTGTCCAAATCAACATCCCTTATTAAAGCAAATTTAGGTAGGCTGAACTTTACTTTCAAATATTGTTATGACTTCTTGCATTTTTCTTCAAGTTCTATATTTTTCTTCCTTTTATATGCAAATTTGAAGTGGACATGTGATATGTGGACATGTGATGTTTTGGACATGTCATATTTGGAATTTGGACATGTCATTTGGACATGTGATGTTTTGGACATGTCATATATGGAAAATGATGATTATGTGTAGGGTAAATGATCCGAGTGGCCTATGTTACGCCGGAATGTTGATTCATTTCCGTTCCGGTGAATTTCAGGCGCTCGATATGTCCATTTTTTTTAGCAAAGGTCATTCCAAAATTTTCCGTGAATTTTGGCATGACTTGTGCTAGATAGTAGGCATATCGAGTGACGGGAGTTGCTGGGAAATGACATTCCGGCAAACATTGATCTTTTTTATGTCATTTCTCATTTTTCATAGTTTTAGAATTAAACGTGGAGACTTAATCATAGGAAACAATGTCGAACAACGAAGAAACAGGGCCTTCTGACCAAGATGCAGACAAGATGGATTATGAAGGTGAAAAAGAGTACCTTAACTTTTTGTCTGTTAAGCAACGTCAAGGTTTGCAGGCCGGCCTAGATGATGGTACTGACGCCAACATCGGCACTGATGGCGCCGACACCGATGGCGGCGCCGAGACCGGCGGGGAGGTACCGGCGGGGAAGATACCGGCGGGGAAGGTACCAGCGCCGATGCCGCTACCGAAAAGAAGAAGCAGAAGAAGCAGAGGATACGAAAACCTAACAAACTAGGCATTGGACGACTGGTGATCACAAAGATGGCACCTGGCAAGTTTGAGCCATTAGAGCCGAAAGAACCTCGCAAGTGCTATGGGAACCAAGTAGGATGCATCCTACGGGAATGCACGAGCATCAACGATGATGAATTAAGGAGTAAAGAACATTTGAGGCAGTTGCACCTGATGAAGTTGCACAAGAGATTCAAGTTCCCCAACCGGGATGATAACATAGAACAACTGTGGGATGATCCGAAGATGAAAAAGATTAACAATCACACCATGGGAATGTTCAGCAATGACTTGGCCTCCTCGAAAGGGAGGGTGAAACGAGCTATTGAGGCCAAGGAACCCCTGTCCAAGATTCTGGAGGAAAATCCGACACTTACGGAAGAGGAGTTCGAAAAGTTCAAGGATACTTGCTGAAAGGATC
>NC_057809.1:619788856-619826021 GCF_018294505.1 Triticum aestivum
GGGGGGGGGGGAATAGGAGACTACAAATTTTAATCTTACTTGTAGATTTTAAGGCTTAGCGGATAAAAGAGTTCACTAGATATGCAACTAGGTGAATGCAACCTATATGACAAGCAAGCTCCAAGAGAGAAATGCTAGGCAACAAACTACTTAGCCAGCCAACAAGCATACAACAACAAAGAAAGGTGCGGGAAAGGATTAACCACAAGTGAGACGAGGACGAGGATTTTAACCCGAAGTTCACTCTTCCTTGGGGAAGAGCTAATCTCCGTTTGGAGCGGTGCCGGAGCCAAAGCTTGCGGAATGCCACTAAAGGCTCACCATATTCTCCTTCGAGTCACCCCCAACGGATGAGCCTCAAAACACTCGGGGTTGGTCTTGAAGGCGACCACCACACCTTTACAAACTTCTCCGGAGCACACCACACTCAAGGAAGCTTCCGGAGGAACCTCTAACCGCCTAGGAGCCCAAGCTCTAAGAGTAACAAGTCAATGGGGAAGAAATGTTGCGGGGAACGCGATCTGGTTTGGTCAAGTTGTAGATTGGGTCTTGCTCTTCCAATCCCCAAAGTTTCAACAAGTTTGGGTGGAGGGATTGAGAGTATTGAGCAAAATGGGGTGTAGCAATGGTGGAGCTCAACAAGACATTAGGGTTAAGGGTTGGAGGTAGAAGAAGGGCCTATAAATAGTGTTCATGGGCTGGTGGGGATTTCTGCCCGTTGGACCCCGTGCGCACGGGCTAAGTCAGCCCCGTGCGCACGGGTACACAGAGACAAACACACCACCCCGTGCGCACGGGGGGCAAAAGACCCCGTGCGCACGGGGTACCCAGAGAGTTTACATAGGACCCCGTGCGCACGGGGTACCCTCAACTAGCCGGAGGTCGTACAATGCTTAGCCCGGCAACACTGAGGCATGGGTTAAGGAAGGGTCTGGAAGGTGTGCCCAAGAAAAAGGAGAGGAAGAGACTGAGGAATATAGCTACCTCCAAACAAGCCAGAGCACATAGCAGCCAGACGGTGGATTCTGAAGAGCGTGTACCTGTGAAAGGTGCGGCCATGTTCCATCTCACGGGCGAGCCGATGCTACCGCCGAAACTGCTGGAGGCACTATTAGGGGATCTCAGGAGACTGCACGACCATGTGCTGTAGACTGAGAAAAGCCTACTAGCCTCGAAGGATCTAGGATATCCAACATACATGGCTCATGTGCCTGAGGGGAAGTGCTACATCGACACACGGCCCGCGGAGGTGTTCTTCCTGCAGTTTGACCATATATTTGAGATGTTTCTGACAAGGCGGCTCGATTTTACAATCGTCCGCCTTTTTGCGCTACATATGAGCTCCATCATGAAGAGAGAACAAGTCTCGCAAATCTGTGTGGTGGATGCGTACTACATGCACGAGTCTTTCTTGAGTCTCGGCGACTTTGAGCGTGAAACTGCTAGGGAGTACCTCCAAAACTTCATGTTACAGAATAAGGACCAGGAAATTGTCCTCCTGCCTTATCATCCAAAGTAAGTCAGTTTCGGACAACCCTTTCGTACATTTCAATCATTCCTTCTTGCTCATATGGAGAATAATTTGAGGTGTCTTCTCCTGCAGCAACGGGCGCGCCGTCCTTATTGTTCTTTACCCGCGAGTCTCCCACGCCGTGTATTTCGACCCTACCAGAGACTACGAGAAGAAGGATTACATCCACATAATGAATATTCTAGATGATGCTCTCCAAGGCTTCAGCATTAGGGGTGGCCACATGCAGATCAGGAAACAAAGGAACAATAAGTTGGGTTTCTCGCATAAAACTAACTTCTGCTGCATCCATGTCCCAAAACCAAGCAAGAAAGATGGTTTCTACCTCCTCCATTTCATGATTGAGTTCAACACGGATCACAGCTTCGTATGACAACCAGAAACGATGATCATATCCGCAAGTGGGTAGAATCTCATGGAGAAGCGGATTATAAACTTAGAGATGACTTCTTTCATATCCAAAGGGACATTGCGACGATCATCATGAAAGAAGTCGTCGATGAGAAGGGGATGTTCCACCATGGCTCTATATCACGAGCTGACGTCCGAACTCGCATAGGCATGCAACGTCATGACCTCACGCTGTTCAAGAAGCTAGGGTCCATCCTTGATATATGGAAGGATGGAACTTCTAGTGATTTACGATGCCCATGATAATGATATGTGTCAGTTGAACTTGTATACTTTCTGTAGCAATTAAACTTTATGATGTCCACGGTCCCTGCCGAACTTGCGTAACGCTACTTTGTTAGTTTGGGTACAAGGAGATGCGTACCTCTAGTTAATTAGTTTGTGTACTATATGTTGCATCTAGTTGCTAACCCTTTCTTTTTCGTGTTGCTCTAGTATATTTTGTTGCATATGATCGTACATTCTCTTGATGAAGATGCATCTCTAACAGGTACCTAGATTCTTGATGGCAAAGGAGTGCTACGTCGTGTACGAAGGGAAGGTTCCGGGAGTGTACGACGAGTGATATGAGTGTCAGACTCAAGTGGAGGGGGTCTCGGGCGTCAGCCATAAAGGCTTGAAAGGTAGACAAGAAGCACAAGCTAGTTACTTGAGGTACACGCTAGCGTGAGAGAGGCCTCATAACCGCCGCCTCATGTACTGCATAGTTCCGCTATCACTCATAGAGATAGCACTTCTCGCGTATATCATTGTTTAGATGGATGGCGTTGTAGTTGCAAGTATTCGAGACTTGCATGTATCGCTATTTTCGAGATGATGACGAGAGACCACTTTGTGTTGGATGATAATTATGATGAAACTATTTGTATGTATATGCTATGATTACATTTATGGTCTCGCAGCCATTTGTATGTGTATGATGATGACATTTGTATGTGCTAAAGATTCTTGTATAAAGCCTGTTCAAATACAAAACAAATATGCAGAAAAAACAAAAACTAATAAAATTAGCAGTAGCGAGTGGAGAAAAGTTAGCAGAAGCGTGCCGCTAGTAGTAGCACGGCCTAATAAAGTGCGCTAGAGCAATTAGCAATAGCGCGATTTCATACCGCTCGCTACTGCTACGCTTGTATAGCAGTAGCGCGGGCAGACACGCGCTGCTGCTACAGGTTAGCTGTAGCGCCGTATCAGTAGCGCGGGACCCCGCACTACTGCTATACCTAAAACCGGCGCTGCCGCTAGTCTTTTCCCTAGTAGTGCCCATTCAAAACGGTCCAATAGGCTTAGTATCTATTTGGGTTAATGTTTTGGAGTTCAGGTATTTGTTAATTCTTGCCAAACACCTTCTTCGTTAAGTTGCTTATACATCCATTTGCTGAGTAAGCACTCGTTTTTTATTTTGTGGTTTTCAATGCCCAACTGACCTTTATCCTAAGGCCTACATAAAATGCCACCTTTAGCAAGTTTGTACTTCCTCTTCTGCTCCTCCCATTGCCGAAAGAACCTAGACCAATAAAAGCATAGCCTTCTGAACGCCCTCTAGGTATCTAGTATCTAGTATATAAAAATGGATAGCATGAGCATATGTAGACTAGTATCATTCAATTATTGTTTTACTTCTTTCGGTATGCCTATATATGTCTTTATTTTTTCAGAAATACTTGATATTTCGCAAGTTCAAAGCTTTTGAGTTAAGCAAGCATACAGTACTCATAAATCCAACGAAAAAGGAACTCTCTAAGAGAGAGGATTTGGTGATAAATTTTCCATGGGGATATTCGATGGATATTAGCAACGTTTTGTACTTGCACTTTAGTTTATGGAATGGAAAGATTTTATCATTGGGGTATCAATTTCTTAGTTTGTAATGAGTGTGTGTGTTTGTGTGTTAACGGGCATCTTTTGTGTGCTATACCATTTTTATGCAATAGATATTCTTCTTTTTTTAGGACCTCATTCCCTGCTAAATGGTAATTTTAGATGTTATGACACCATTTGATGTCCCTGAGCTTATTTTGATGATTGGAGTATTTCAGTGGGACGTTGATTTACCAATCGTAACCAATTAAGTGGCTCTTAATTAGCATGTGGTTTCCTATGTCTAAACTTACTCCTTTTTTGTAGTACAAAGGTTTGTCGTCTTTGGCCCAATATTTTTAGTTTTTAGCAATTCTGTAGGTTTCAGTCAGACTGATATTAAGATATGACTGTGCCTCAAATGAGAAATAACTATTTCCAAATAGACTACAAAATAGTCTCTCAATAAATACAAAATATAAAGATTTGATTGTGCCTTGATTGAGAATTAGCGATTTCAGTATTGACTGAGAATAAGTCTCTAGACAAATACAAAATATACATATATGATTGTGCCTTGATTGTGAGATAACAATTTTGAAATTGACCAAGAATAGTCTCTCAATAAATACAAAACATGAAGATAAGATTGCGCCTGAATTGATAAATAATCTTTTTTGGATTGATCAAGAAATAATGTAGATAATATATGCAAGAAATCATATGAGCAACATATCCAAGATATGATTGCGCCTCTATAAAAACAAACCAAAGGAGCTCTTGGCAGCAAAGGAGAACACCAGAACAACACAAGGAAGAAAGACAAACAAAAATCAGCTGCCCCTTCTCCTCATGGCACCAGCTGTCAACCTGGGCAACACAAGGAGGACCATGGCCATTGCTTTCCTGGTCCTTATTATGATGTCTGCTACTACATTGCCATCCTGCCATGCAAGAGGTAAGCATATACATGCATCAATCAGTATAAAAAATATTTACCCTACTAGAAATATTTTTTGATTGAATTTTTTAAAGCTGGTTTTGATTGAACTGATGCTACAATGGAATTGCATATGCAGTTGGCGAGCCAACATGCGAGGATCTGCAACAAGGATGCTCTGTACCTGATTGCATGGATTTATGCAACAAAAAACACCTGGGTACCCATACCTTCTATTGCAACAACATTGGTCAATGTTGTTGCAAACGTCTATAGTTTCACTATACATGGCCAGTTTGGTTACGGCTCTGTGACGTGAAGCAAATCTCATTCGTGGTCATGCATGTAATCCTGATGAATAAGCTCCTTGCATGTATTACGTCAATCTGATTTAACGCAAACTGAATAAAGTGTTCCTTAATAACATGAATAGCGGCATCTGGCGGCTGTGTTTCTTGTATGCCCGATTTTTCATTCTCACTCCATGGTTTAAGGGTATGAATAACCACCACTACCGCTAGACTTCATTCAGTGTGGTCCAAACTGGTCAACTATATATATTTATTCTTGTGTTTCTCGCAGAATGGAGCAAGACAATAAAACCAGTTACAACCAAGATCTTACAATAGTTCATCATAGTAAGTAAAACAACGATAACATGGAGAGAAAGCAAAAGAAGGAGATTAGTTGGTCAGTACGTTGGCGATGATACACGAATACATCAGTACATTAATTTCTACATCCTACGTGTAAATACATCTATTTGAGTGAAAAGTAATTCTGGACGGAGGGAGTATGTAATAAGCGTATGATGACGAGGGATCCATGGACGATAAATCTGGTCACATGTCGAGGGAGATGGTGCTATTAGGTGGGTTGTAGAAGGTGACGGCCCCGTTGAATGACTGCACAAACCAGACGTTCTGATTGGAGGCGCCGCGGCAGGAGAGTTATCGAGAAAAGATGAACGGAGCCAAGGGGTATATAACAAGATGGGTGAAAATGAATGATTATGGCCCTTTTTCAAAACTTTGACACAAAATGAACCCAATCTAAAAACATTTCACAAAATGACCCACTTTTGCATGACGCCCTGCCCCTAGCGACATCTAGCATGGCGCCTCGGGCCGGGGCGCTGTGCTATCTAGCATGACACCCTAACCCTGGGCGTCATGCAAATTGGCCATTTTGTGAAAGTTTTCTGGATTAGGTTCATTTTGTGTTAAAGTTTCAGAAAAGGGCCAGGTTTGTTAATTTTCGAGATGCGTGAAAATGAATGAATATGATAAAAATGCTATCATGATTATGCCAAAAATAAGTTGAGATATGCCAACATTAAGTTAAGAGATACGTAAAATGCAAGAAACAATATAATTGAACGACATTTATATCCAAGATAGGATTATGTCTCACTTGAGAACCTCAGCAAATACAAAATACAGATATGTCTCGCATTGACTTTAATGTAAAAAATTATAATCATGGTATTGATACCGATATATAGTGTAAAGAGAAAGAAATGCAAGATATATCAACATTAATGTTGTATTCAGTAAAAGATATGCAGGAAACTATATGAGCACCATCAATATGGAAGATATGATTGCGAATCGATTGGGAAACACTTATTTCAAATTGATTGAATTATATTCACTTAATAAATAAAAAATAAAAAAGGTGATTAGCCGGTCAGTACATTGGCGGTGATACACGAGTATAGTGGTACATTCTATGTAATTAGTATATGATGGTAATTAGCATATGATGACGAGGGATCCATGGATGATAAATCTGATCACATGTGGAAGGAGATGGTGCTATTGGGTGGGTTGTAGATGGTGACCACCCCGTTGAGTGGCTGCAGAAACCAGGTATTCTAATTGGAGACACCGCGGCAGGAGAGTCATCAGGAAGAGATGAACATAGCGGAAGAGTATATAGCAAGATGCTATGCCACCATTAATTTAAGAGATACCTAAAATGCAAGAAACAATATAATTGAGCAACATTTATCCAAGATATGATTGAGAAAAAAGTCTAAGAAATGGCCCCTGAGTAAATATAAAATACAGATATGTCTCGTAATTATCTTGATGTAAAAATATATCCTGGTATTAATAACAATATATAGTGTAAAGAGAAAGAAGTGCAAGATACATCAATATTAATGTTATACGTATTTAGTAAAAAAGATATGCAGGATCAATGGAAGATACGATTGCGGATCGATTGAGAAATAATTATTTCAAATTGATTGAGAAATATTCACTACACAACTACAAAATATAAAGATATGGGTGACATTAATTTTGACGTATCAAGATATCATGATATCATATCAACACTAATTTATTAAATTAATGCAAGAAAGCATACGAGAACTCTATATAAACACCAACAAACCAAATGAACTATTGGCAGGGAAGGAGCACACAAGGAAGAAGAACAAACACAATAGTCACGCGCCTCTTCTCCTCATGGCCCTCGTCAACCCGAACAGCAAAAGGAGGACCATGGCTATTGCTTTCCTGGTCCTTGTAATAGTTTCTGCTTGTACCTTACCGTCCTGCCATGCAGCGCATAAGTATAATCTTGCTGCATCTCCTCCAGGTGGTACCCGATATTGCTCCTTTTTGATAGGAGGTCAAGCATGCACTTTTTCCGCTTGCAACGACATGTGCAGCAGGATGGCGCGGGGACGCCAACATTTCACGTTTTGCACCCGCCCTGGCCAGTGCTGTTGTTGGTTTACATAGTTTGACCGGACACAACCGTTTTGGTTACTTGTGCGATGTAATCCTCCGGATGATTAAGCTTGTTGCATCTACTGTGCGGCGTTGATCTAATTAATCAATGGAGGCTGAATATCATGTTCCTTAAAAAATGTGATTAGTGGCATCTGCTGCTGCTGACTTTCTTGCTTGTATACTTCATTATTCTTCTCTACCCTATGGTTCAAGAGTCTGAACCATCATCATTACTCGTAAGTAACTATAATCCTACCGCTCGCTTGCCTTGGGATCTGCAGCAACAAAGCAGTGGTTTCTACTGTACCACTAGCCCATTAGTCCAGTCCAGTGTTTCCTTCTCAGCTGCACCCTAAATCCAGCCAAGGAAATCTAACAAGTCCGGGTTGCGCCGTCCTAACCAAGGAAAAAAAAATTAGCGCACTATATAAAAATAGCGCCGGCCCTTAAAATATGATATTAGTGTGCTATTAACGAGAGATTATACATTGATTTATTTAGCGAGACAATTCTCTACATGTTATATTGTGCTATCAGTGACGCTGTAGCGCGCAATCTATTCAGTGGTCCTAACCCGTCCATGTACAAGCACGGACGTACCGACTCCACATTGTGGAAGAACCATGCATGAAGCCCCTGTGAACCACATTGTAGAAGAACCATGAAGCCCCCTGTGAACCATCTCGCCCCACCGCAGGCTCCAGTAGCAAGAATTGGCTGACGGATGGGGCAGGGAGAAGCTAAAGATAATAATTGAAGATATTTGAAGATTATTTGTACCTTTACACTTCCCTAGCTCAGTCTGATAATACGAACAAGCAACTGTGTGATGATAGTGCAGCACAAAGCTAGCGATCAACAAATCCAGTGATTGATCAAACCCTTGCTAGATAGAGTTCAATATGATTTGATCTCTGCTAGCAACCTACCTGCGTATTAGCCTGCACACGGAACGCCATTGCACGACGGGGGAAAGGGCCCGCCAAGTCCAACAGCCTGCCCCGAGCGCGCAAGTCCAGTGACATGTTTAGAGCCCGGCCCCCCAATATGTATCATCCCCCTATGGCACGTTTCGCTCAAAAAAACAAAAACCCTACGGCACGTGCTTCCATATCCCAGCTAGGATCACGAACATGTCCTCAGCAATAGAGAGACCCTGTCACGTGGTACTAGAGCCATCTTAGGGCATCTCCAAGGGAGCCCCTATTTGACGTGTTTTGCGTCAAATTGGCGGCCTGACGCACAGACAGGGACCTGACTGGGCCGGCCCATCGAGTTCTACAGTGGGACAAAAACACATAGCATGAAAAAGGAAACACGCACGTAGCAGGAATCAAACCGGAGACCAACTGCTTACTATCACGAACTACGTACTAGCCACTCGCAGAACTGCTGTTAATAAAGCAGTGCATCCCTTAAAGAACAAAGCATATATATGTAACCGGAATGGTATACACAGTAGCGAACCGAAAGTAACTATTGTAGCGAATCTGAATTAGTTACTGAGTTGAACATTTTCTTAATGTATATTTTCAATAAGTACCAACATTTATTGAATTCCTGAAGAAAAAAACAGAGACAAAACATTCTTTGAATATGTGAAAAAATTGAAAAAGCAGAAAAATGGAACAAAAATATTTTTTCCTGAAAAACATAAACAATTTTTGAATTTTTGATAAAATTATGAAATTTTGTACAAATGTTGAAACTTTCAACATTTTTTTGATTTTTTTAAAATATTTGAAATGTGGAAACATTTCATGATAATTGGAACAAATTTTTGGAACTGCGAATATTTTTTGAATTTAAACTTTATAATGGAACATTTCATGAAACTCTGAACAATTAGAAATCACGAACATTTTTTCAAATTCTGGAACATTTTCTGAAAGCGAACATTTTTTTGAACATTTCATGAAATTCCAAACAAAAATTTGTATCGCGAACATTTTTAAAATTCGAACATTTATTTTAATTTCGGACCAAAATTTGAAACGACAAACATACATGACATTTTTTTTCGAAAATGTATAATTTTTCAACTTGTGAAAAATAAAAAAATAAATGTATTTTGGAATTCCTGAACATTTTTTCAACTTGCCACTTAAAGACAAGAACATTTTTAAAATTCCTGTACATTTTTTGGTACTAGAATATTTTTTGAACATATGAACAAAATTTTAAAGGAGGAACATTTTTTCAAAATCTGAACAAAATTTGAAAATTTCAAAAAATTTATTAAAAGGGAAGTCTACTTGAAAACGAAAAAAGAAAAAGGAAAAGAAAAAAGAAACCAAAAAGTGAAAAGAAGAAGGAAACATAAAAGAAAAAAGAAACAAATAATCAAAAAGGGTAAAACTAAAAACAAAAACAACAACGGGAAACTAGACAAAAATTGTTCAGGAACCTTCTAGAAGGTTCTTAAACCGGAAAAAAAAATGGAGTTTGAACGTTCACAAAACCAGGATCCGAGTACACGCTAAACTGCTAACATGGGCTGGCTCACTGTGATCGCTCCCTTGATTGCTAGTTGCGAAACGTCAACATCTTGACGCAACGTGCGTCCGTTAGGGAATTCTCATCTCCAACGGCAACCCGCAAATTTTCTCTCGCATCTGTTCGTGGACTGGTCCATCTTTTACAACAAACTGGATGAAATTGATGCAAATTCGGCCAGATTTTACATAAACATGACGAATTTCATACAAATCAGACGAGAATTGTTATATTTTGGACATATTTCAAACTAAAAACGAAACCGGACTTGTCTAAAGGCCGGCTCTGGTGGATATCCAATCTGACAACATGATACCCTCTACTAGTCTTCTGTCGGCCGCGGTGGGTCTCCAACGTTGTCTCCATGACCGGCAAAGGTGAGCCTCGAATGTATATGATTCAGCGCACATTATGGCTCACTTCCCCACCGCTTATTGGAGCGGAACCGCCGCCAGATGCTTCAGCCATAGAGGAAGAGTCCCTATGCTGCACGGACAAAAGTTGGATCTTGGGTAAGTGGATGACGGCGGCCGGAGAGAGGGCAAGACACCGGCTGTGTAGACCGGCGGTGCGAACATGTTGGCCACTACCTCGTCGATGTTCGAGCAGCCGACTTCTTCCTCTGCAGGTAGCACGCGCCTACGCGTGCATTGACGGCGGATGGCGTGTCGTAGGCATAGGAGTCGCGGCCCCGCGAGCTGACCTGGCACGGTCGCCCCTCCTCCGTGAGCTGGCCTGCAGTGGCGAGTTGGTGAAGCACGCGCTGACTCGAGGTGGCAACTTGCTCTGTCGGGCTTTGCGAGCTGCCTCGCTCGTATCCGCCGGGCTCGGCGGGGCACCCAACCTGCTTTTATGCCGGAGATCTGGTCTTCCTGCTCGTCGGATGTCATATCGAAAGAGTGGAAAAAATGATGGAAGGTGGAGATGGGGAACGGCGGAATGGTGCAATTCTTGCCTGACGTTTGGCCTTGTTTAAATAGTCGGCGGACAGGAGAAGCTTGCCCGATGTTGCGTTTATTGCTGGTCCACTCGTGAACGGACGTGTGTCCGGAGTTGGTTTCTCGGCTTCCACGTGGGTTTAATGGAGGCGTTTGAACGCGGCGAGGAGGCGTATGTAGCCGGGCGTGCAGCGGGCGGCATCTTCGGCCAGTGTTTCGCTTCAATGGCAGTGAAAGTGAGAGGTTGCTTCCGTCCTGAGCTGCCTTCAATATAGAGCGGCGCGCTCTACTGCGGCTTGAATGTGGGCAGCTAATACTGGGCGGGAAGCGGGCATGAGAGAAGAGGGGTTTTTGGTGGGCCGGAGTCCGTTAGAAGCGGTCGTGACGGCGGTCCGGACTTCCGTAAATCTCCCCATGTTTGTCTTTGTTTTGCGGAAAAAAACACATCCGAACCGCGCCGCAGACCTATCTAAGACGCTGTTGGATGACTTCCGCGGTCTGAACAATACAGTCCAGACAGAAGCGAGGGTTTTGTGGGTCGGCGTTGAAGATGCCCCTACCGCTCTTCCGCAATTTGGAGATGTGAAAGAGAGTTGGCGAATGTGAACAACTGTTCGCCACCATGGATACCCTTCTCAATAACTGTCTCGACAAACTCAAAAGGAACATCATGTAGTCGTGCACGTGGCATGTTATGGAATGATCTCATGTCGCAGACTGAACAAATCAAACCACTAACATGGAAGGGCCAGTTCTTTTGGCAGCCGCCCCCTCCGCAGCTTAGTTTCTGGAAGCCACATCTCTTGTTCATCGAGGCTTATTATTTAAGCCGGGGAAAGACAATTTAATTTTTAAGTCCCCAAAAGAACTGGCCCGAAGAATGCTTCGCCAAGCTTCAGGAGACGGTTGTTGTGCTTTAGCGTGAGTAGATCCATTCTACCGGCACGGATTGTGGATTGTAAATTTCAGACCTCATCATGACCCCACACGAGGTGTGATCCATGAGCTGCTTGACCATGACTCTACACTAGACTATTGGGCAAGTTGTCGAAAGGGGGAACACATGAGAATAATCATTGTAAATTATAGTGAGGATATGAACATCTTCAACTGTCAAGACCTACAAAGGACCCCGCAAAAAAAAGACCTACAAAGGACCAATGTGCATGACTTATGAATTCTGATAGCAAGCAACTAGACAGCTAAGCATATCTAGTTGTTCTGCAGTGTTCATGGGGAGTTGGGGACACATCTAGCAGCAGGATATACATGATACTCATATCTTCGAGTCTGGGGCTACATGAACAACAACTAAAAAATGGTTGCTGAAGGCATGTAGGGAACATGTATCCTGAAGGAGTGAAACATTTGAACAATTATTTATGAAATAGATGCAGTTTATAGGGGATGCCACTAGCTAGGTTCATTTATGTTTTTTCTATCCTGCCTGAATTTCTACTTAAGTTATGTGTGAATTTCTACTAAAATTCTGTGCAAATTTCTACTATGAGTTACAAAATTAGAATGTGAAACAACAACAGTTCAAACATATGCATCTCCATGAAGAACATATCAATGCACAAAATCAATACTGTGAAGAATACATCTCAATATGGAGCAAGAGATATACAATGGAAACGGGGACAGTTCTGATAACATTCTTTACTCATAAGATATAACTAAGAGAATACTACACAAATATATAGAACATAAGAGAACAGTCTAACAGGAAAAACTATTTACTGAAATCTTGTTATTTGAATATTTAAAAATATTAATATGATGTTTGAGGGCTACAGGTCTGAAATACTAATCAACTTTAGTAAAGAGGTGGATATTTATTATAAGTTTATCTCATAGTTGAACAACTAACTAACCTCGAGCAAGCATGACTGGTCAACATATCCTAAATTAAAGTAGAGTAAAACACACTTTGCATATTTTTAGTTAACCTATGGTTGTATCGATCATTTCAAAGTGAACACAACATTCGTTTGTAAACTAATTTGCAATTTAACATAACCCTAAACCAAACAACAAGCCATGGTTTCACAATACCATAGGGATACGACGAGAGGGCATGGCAAAGTAGAGCTTGTACCATACAGAGTTCATGACTTCAAGGCGTCGGCCACTCGGGTGGGATTGTCGACCGATACGGCCTTGTTGAGATGCTGGTACATGCTGGCCTGACAGTACAACATCACAGATGCTCGCTGCGCCCTAGGGTTCATGTCACCACCACTGCCAGAAAGGATGGCGAGTGCACCTCTTCGCAGTGACGAGGAGGAGGGGGTGTCGGCGAAGTGGAAACTGCCGGGGCAAGCAAATGCACCAGGAATGGGGCTGCATCCTCGCAGTTATCGAGGGGATGAGGTGAGGTTAGAGTGCGTACCATCCGAGGAAACAACGTAGTCGATCTGAGTTGTTCTTTGGCGAAACTAGGTGGATGAAATAGCTAGCATATTGTATTATGTGGGTTTTAGTTTTACTTTCAAAAGGTAAATAGGAAGTTCCGACACCATATATTCAACCTTAATTATCATACAATTTTATCTTCTGCACATGTGTTAGATTTCTTCTCCGTGCCGACTTAAAGGAGTCACTCTTAATGTTGGCATGCAGAGCATGTCTAACGTCAGTGAAGGAGATAAAAGTATTAGACAAAATTCAATAATTGATGTTGGACCTACATATAGACCAATGCTGAAACTCGAGACATTTTAATGTACTTAATTTATGCCTAGATTTAGATACATGTGTTAAACAATAACTTAAATTCTTTAACTCATGCATCAAAAGTTAGGAAAAAATTGTGTAATAAATAAGGTTCGTTATATTATCCGTAGTCAATAATATCACAATCTAATAATAAACATCTCGCTTTGTGGTCTAAGTTATCTCGTGTAAGATAGAGAATTGTCCGAGTTTAAATTTGGTCTTCCATTGATAAATTCAGCTTAGTTGTACAAACATGTGTTCTATTTCAGTAACACTGTACCAAAACAACTTTCCTAGAGAACCAACCAAACCAAGCAGACCACCTTTCCTCATAAGAGCCGAGCAGCAGATGTGCCCAGTCAGGGAGGAGGAGGAGGTGTGCCCATATGAGGAGGAAGGGTTAGGAGTGGAGTTATGAGGGAGCCAACAATTCTAAAGATAATGACTTTGCTCCCAAGTGTTGATGTTCTGAATGCCGCAAAAGGCGTTGCTGAGGCTAATAACATCGCAAAGTAAGTTGTTTCGACTTTGATATATGCAATTGTGTATGTGTAATGAATGTATAACATGTGTATGTTTTATGTGAACATCAAACTTTATGTGTAGTGTGTATGAATGTATGCAAATTGTGTACGTGCAATTGATATATGAAATGTATATTTGTATGTGATGACATATGAAATTCAATGTTTACATATATTTTTGTATAAGTGTGGTGACATGCACAACGCTGGTAATGCTAGCAGTGTACCACACTTGCCAAAGCCACCACAACTCATCATTGATCGTCCTTAGTGGCGTGGCCAGGGTAGTAGTTACTTGCCCATGGACACACCTTTAACAGTCAGTACTAACCTGCCGAATATCAGCAATGACGCTTAGTCGGGTGACTGGTCACTGATAAGGCTCCATCACTAAAAGAAAACCAGTGAGGTGTCATCGACCGGTTAGTGAGGATGGTTTTTAGTCGGTCGGCATTAAATGACCCTATAGTAGTGTTCATAACTAGGACATCATGTAAACATAACTAAAACAGATTAATAGAAGTGTATCCTTGATACGTCCTAAATGTATCTACTTTTTTGACCACTTTACTCAAGGTTTCTCCTCCAAATTTGCTTATTTTAAATAATATTTTCCTAACTAACATTTTTCGGCAGAGTTGCATATGGTGCTATTTATTTATGTAGGCATTGAACTTCCTTAGAAGAATAAAAATGGAGTCGGTTTTGGACCGAAAGAGGGCCACACCCTAAAGGAGGGCTTGTGATCACAACAGGGCATGTGTCTGATGAGCCAAAAATATATCGGATCAATCGTAGTCCTTTCAATAAGTAAGAGTGTCAAATCCAACGAGGGGCAAAAGGAAATGACAAGCGGTTTTCAGCAAGGTATTCTCTGCAAGTACTGAAAGTAGCGGTAATAGATAGTTTTGGTAGCAAGATAATTCGTAACAAGTAACAAGTAGTAATGGTAACAAAAATGCGGCAATGTGGCCCAATCCTTTTTGTAGCAAAGGACAGGCCAGAACGAACTTGTATAATAAGCAAAGCGTTCTCGAGGACACATGTGAATTTCATCTAGTCACTTTCATCATGTTTGCTTGATTCGCATTCGCTACTATGATAATTTGATATGTGGGTGGACCGGCGCTTGGGTGCTGTTCTTACTTGAACAAGCCTCCCACTTATGATTACCCCCTCCCGCAAGCATCCGCAACTACGAAAGAAGAATTAAGATAACTCCAACCATAGCGTGAAACATATGGATCCAAATCAGCTCCTTACGGAATAGCGCATAAACTAGGGTTTAAGCTTTTGTCACTAGCAACCCATCATCTAATTACTACTCCAAAATGACTTCCTTTAGACCCAAAGATGGTGAAGTGTCATGTAGTCGATGTTCACACGACACCACTAAAGGAAGCAACAACATACATATCATCAACATATCGAACGAATACCAAATTCACATGATTACTTATGAAAAGACTTCTCCCATGTCTTCAAGAACAAAAGTAACTACTCCCAAATAATATTCATGTTCAAGATCAGAGGGGTATTGAATAGCATTAAGGATCTGAACATATAATCTTCCACCAAATAAACCAACTGGCATCAACTACAAGATGTAATCAACACTACTAGCACAGGTACCAATCTGAGGTTTGGAGACAAAGATTGAATACAAGAGATGAACTAGGGTTTGAGATGAGATGGTGCTGGTGAAAATGTTGATGATGATTGGTCCTCCCATGATGAGAGGATCGTTGCTAATGTCGATGGCTTCGATTTCCCCCTACCGGAGGGAAGTATCCCAGACGGAATCGCTCCGCTAGAGAGCAAAACAGCTCCTGCCCAGGTTCCGCCTCGAGACGACGGCACTTTTCCCGAAAGTCTTCTCTTGATTTTTTATAGGGAAAATGGCTTCATATAGCAGAAGGAGGGGGGCTAGACGCCAGTCAGGGCCCCACAAGGCATCCCTGTTGCCTTGTGGGCAATTGGTGGGTCCCGTCTGGTATTTCTTTTCTCCAACATTTTTTATATATTCAATAAAAAATCTTCGTGAAATTTCAGGTCAATTGGAGCTTTGTAGAATAGGTATCTCTGATGTGGCTATTTCAGGTCCAGAATTTCAGCTGCCGACATTCTCCCTCTTCATGTAAATCTTGGAAAATAAGAGAGAAATGCATAAGAATTGTACCATAAAGTGAAATAATGATTAAAAACATAATAATTATTCATAGGAAATCATGATGCAAATTGGGCGTATCAGTGTCCGAGTGTGCGTGGCACCCTTTGCCTCCATATTTTACCTATAAGACTGTTGGAAATATGCCATAGAGACAATAATATTGTACTATTAAATTTCCATAGTCATAATTATGGAGTTTATATTTCATGCTATATCTAGTATGATCCTGGATTTTATGATTTAGTGGAAAACTCATATTCAGGATTAGCTCAAGTGTTGTTGGTGATCACGTTTTTCGGATCTTAGGATAACATAAGTGTAACAATAGCCCTAAAACAACATTGAGATTATGACGTTAGAAGAACGGTCATATTGAATTGACCAAATCTTGTATGTTACGAATTGAGTTAATATCGTCTATAATCAATTGTAATAACACGGAGTGTTAACGTGTGAATTTTGTCCTTAGACCATGAGAGTATTTTGGTCACTTCTTACCATACGGTGGGCTTTGTTGTTTCGCAAACGTCACCTATAACATGGTGATCATAATGACAACTTACGGGTTCATCAGAAAGTTTGACAAGTGGCCGGATAGCTCAAGAGTAGGATTTTCTCCTCCGACGATGGAGAGATATTCTTAGGCCCCTCTCGGTGTGATGGCATCAATCATCATATGGCCAGACACAGGTTACTTCGTCACAAGGATGCTGAAACACAGTAATGAGAAAGAAGAACAAAACAGGTAACAAGGATTTCGGTATAATGAGCATAGTGATGACTCAGAAGGATACCGATGCATCTCGGGTTTTGTAAAGTATCACAAAGAAAAGGGAACATCACATGATAACCAAAGGTTCACTCGAATATCATTTGCGTGCTCCTAGGGATCAATATGGACGTCCACGTTTCTGATGTTGGTCATTGAACAAATGATTCGTTCATGTCTATGAGTTACGAACCTACGGGGTCACAAGCTTAAAGAAATCACATATGATAAGTGCTAGTAGGATGGCGTAGTGATGAGAATATATATGTGGGATTGTTTCATTAATATTCAGAATAGTTCTAAGAGGATCCGGAAGCGTTTTGGAGTCACCGGAAGGGTTTCGATGAATATCGGGTAATATCGGATATTGCCCACAATATATATATATGTGGATAGTGTTTCTTGGGATGTTAAATTATATATATATAATGGTCTAATTTTTTTTGAACTATTTTATATTTAATTTAACATCAACCGGCCTTAAAAGGCCAAGAGGTGGAAGGACTTATGGGCCACAAGGGCCCATAAGGAAGTGGCGCCCCCCCTTGCCATATAGGGGGACGAATTGGACTTGGGGAGGAGTCCTACTCCTCCGCCATGGCCGGCGCCCCATGGAGGGACTTTGCCCCCTTGTTGGCTGCCCTCTCCTCCTCCTCCAACCTATATATACTAGGGTTTTTTGCTCTATTGAAGTGACATGCTTTGGAGCCTCCTTTAGCAGTTCTATTTCTAGTTGGTCATAGTTGACTAATTGCAGCTAGGATAAACCTCTTGTTCTCATAATTATAAGCCTTATGTGGTTCTAATCTCCTCCCTCTAATTCTCTAGCGGCGATTACCTTTGGACGGCGAAGCGCTGCCGGATCGTGAAGGTTGCACGCTTGCAATCAAGTAGATAGGACATGCTTTCAGTTTTCGGTTTGAGGGACTATTTGTGGGAAGTACGAGGGATCATTCATCGACGGTTCAAGGGACTCCAAATACGATCTACATCAGCACGTTCTTCTTCCGCTGCAACTCGGTGACGGTAAGCATCCTGATCGCAACCCGTTATACAACTTCATATTGATCTTGGGTGATCGTAGGTGCAATTTTTTTTCTAGTATGTTTCCCAACAAAGACCCCCTCTACCTAGAAAGCCTCAGAGTTATTCATGTAATTTTTCACGGACTAGAGTCCATCGATGTAGAAGGCGGTCTGGACACTAGTCTCACCTTTGAAGGAAGCTGTTAGCCAGCATCAATATTACATATTAGTCTTTAATTGCGATCTTTAGTCATGATTTGAAGCAATAAATACGTGAGTCACCGGAAGTGATGGACAGAGAGAATGAAAGTATTGATGAAGATAGCATGCCAACAGTAATTTATTAGATACATAAGTAAAATAACCAATATAATTTAGTAATATATATCCTAGACATGGTTGTTCCTCAACTGAGAAATAAATATTCCACATTGAGTGAGAATTAGTCCTCATGAAAAAGATAAAGATATGTCCGGGATTGGTTTTGACGTAAAAATATATAATCATAATAATACAAGAATACATAGTGTAAAGGGAAAACAAATGCAAGATATACCAACATCGATTAAATGGATGATTCATGAAAGAAGCCATATGAGAAACATCTATGCAAATATTATTGTTCCACGATTGAGAAATAATTATTTAAGACCGACTGAGAAATAGTCCCTTAATAAAATATACAATTTAATGCGTGGCACTAATTTTAAAGTAACGAGATATCATGATATCAATACCAGTATTATATATGTAGTGTAAAGAGAATAAAAGTGCAAAACTTATCAACATTAGTTAGTAGATAATAAATGCAAGAAATGACAACATCTATCAAAGATATGATTGTCCTTTGATGAAGAAATAACCATTACATACTGACTAAGATTAATAGTTCCTCAATAAATACAAAATATGATGATTTGTGTCCCATTGCTTTTGGCGTAACAAGATATCATGATATAAAATACAATACAAATAGTGTAAAGATAGTACGCATGCAACATATATCAACATTAATTTACTAAATAACAAATTTAATAAACCATATGGGAAATGTTTGTTTAAGATATGGCTGTGCCTCTATATAAAGCCAACAAACACAGGGAGCTTTGGCAGGAAAGAAACACACTATAAGAACACAAGGAGCACGAACCTACACAAGTCACCCGCCTCTTCTCCTCATGGCACCCGTAAATCGAGGCAACACAAGGAGGGCTAGGTCCATTGCTTTCCTTGTCCTTGTGATGGTGTTTGCTTGTACCATGTCATCCTGCCATGCACGAGGTAAGAAATGTTTGAAAGTGCTAATCTAGAATGATCTTGTCTTGTTGAATTGCTAATGATGAGTACAATGTTATTGCATCTACAGGTGGGGAGCCGTATTGCATAAATTCTCCACTAGGATGCTCTGAGCCTAGTTGCATGGAGGAATGCAATTTAATAGACAAGGGTCTTCATTCCTTCTATTGTAACCACATTGGGCAATGTTGTTGTTGGCCCCTATAGTTTGATCGGACACAACCATTTTGGTTATGGCTCCATGACGTCTAATGAATCTTGATTGTGATTGTGTGATGCAATCTCGGGGAATAAACTCCTTGCATGGAATGCGCATCTCTATTTGATGTAGATGGAATAATATGTTCCTTTAGAATGTGATTAGTGGCATCTGCTGCAAACCATCTTTCTTTTCTTGTATGACCAACTTTTCAATTCAACTCAATGATTTAAAAGTATGAATAAACAATCTTTCTACTTGATTTTCATTGTATGGGTCTATTTCCTATAGGAATCAATTCCTCTAAATTTCTTCCAAAAACCCGAACCCTCAACATTGTGTCCATGGTAGCCCTTGGAACATTGTGCTGCTTATCGGACACGAGAAAACCCAAAAATATCAATAAATCCATGAAACATGGAATTGGTACCATACATGCAATCTGATATGACCTGAAAAAATTCGGTGTGACGAAAACTATTAGTAACAAAAGGGGTGCCAAGCAGAAGCTTTCTAGAACTCACTAAGCTCGGCTCAGTTACTCCATTGCTTGAATTGGCATACATACACTCAATGGTTGTTGGGTATAATCAATGTGGTTACCACCAACCACCAAGCCAAAACGCTGTGTGAAACAATGGTCCACCCAAACAATCACTCTTATCGAGACATCATTTATGCGGATCAATGCATTGCGGGTAAAGCTTTCATTGAGCAAACAATTTATTGAAGGTTAGAAATGCTAACTAAACCTACTTGATGTTCACACTATACATTGAGCAAACAATTTATTGAAGGTTAGAAATGCTAACTAAACCTACTTGATGTTCACACCATATGTAATAATATAGCCATGTTGTATCGGGCAACTGCAATATTGTCTCTCATGCAAATCACTGTTCACTATTGTTCACTGCCTCGTAATGTGTGCCAGCTCTCTCCCCAAGACATGCATGGAGTAGGATCGCAAGGGATTTCATGTAATTGAACAGTATGCCCAAGACATCGAATGTACAGAACCGGGCAAAAAAAGACATCAAATGTACAAAAACTACACTATGCACTAAATTCTCTTCGGATACGTCTGCCAAAATAAATTTCAGTTTTTTCGTTTGTCAAGAAGTGAGCCAAAAATCCACACACCTAGTAATATAAATGTTAGGTGAACTGTCAATTTTAGTACAAATGAAGGTGATCTATGCACACATATGAAGTTTGGTTGTGTCTCTACACATTTGAATGACCTTTTGAACCATGCTGCCTTTCCTCGCACATCATGCAAAAAATGCAAATATCAATATTATTTTATGATTTTTTTGCGAGGGTAAAGAACATCCCACTACTGGAAGTAGGCAGTCTGTCGTCCGGCAAGTAGAGATGACAAAGGCTGGAATACATAGCACAAATATTTTGCCGTTAGCCAGCTGCCAACAATGGTTGTCAGCTAAGTCTAAATCGGCAAAATGTAATTTACTGTCAGATTTTTATCAGGCAGACAAGAAAGGCTTTGCCGTCAGCCGAACCTTCTTTGCCATCATTCGAACCTTCTTTGCCATTATTCGGACTATAACAGACGACAAATAGAAGTAACTTTGCCATCGGTCAGACTACATGTTTGCCGTCAACATGTAGCATAGGGTTCAAGCTCTCACTCCACTAATTACTGCTCAATCCTAGGAAACAACGCCCCTCGGGATATGGAGCACACCGCAACTTTCTCATCTGATACATCTGATGCAGGCAGGACTCCTCACTGGTTACTTTATTCCGCTGTAAGAATTGTATCAATTTTCTCTCATGCTCATCAATGGAAGATGAATCATATATGAAAGATGTGGATTGCCTTTACCGCATCATCATTTAGATGAAGTATAGTGTTCTACTGAATGTGCCGTATATACAACCTATGGTTCGAGTCAGGCCAGACCACCCTGATTGCTCTCTGCATTGCAAGGTCCCCGTCCGTGATCATAGATATCTGATTTTTTTGTGCCATGGCATCAAAAAAGGTCCACACCATCCACTCATATGCCTTGCTTGTTTCATGATAAATGATACCACTTCAAAAAATAATAGTGATGTGGTGATGATTCAACCCGAGAAACGATACAAATGGCAGATTGTACTTATTGGTTCTGTATGTGCTATCAAAAACAATAATGTTTCCGGAAGCCTCGTAGTCAAGTCAGGATTGACTATTAGACCAAAACAACCCCTTCAGAAGGCGAAGTTCATCAACCAAGTGCTTGAAGAAAAAAAACCGGATCTCGCTCTCGCTGCGCCATCATGTGACTGATCACCGTTTGAGCACCACCGGTAGTGATTGATTCCTGCTTACTAGCATGGAAGAAATTGTAAATGTCCCTCCTCGTGCATCCAACCTGATCATATCCATCATATTGCATGCGCAAGATATCCATAATATGGTATTTGCAGATCCCGGATTTTTCCATGTTTGCAATGTCCGCTTTTTGCTCATCGCTAATTCATCTGTGTGAACACAAAAGACACGAAATATCCCGAGGGACTAGAGGATGGTTGTGTTCATCGATGAAATCCTTGACAAACCACCGACCTGTTTCCTCCTGTCTTGCAATGACCAATTTAGCTTGACACCCAACATATGTTATACTGCGTGGCCTCCTCTTTCTATCTTCCATCTTCCTCTTCATGTGCTTCTCTTCACGAACCCCTTCACGATTGCACACAATTTTTCTTAAAATTATATGATTGTTGGATCCATCCCACTCAACATAGATTCTCCTCACACTAAAATCTTTCTCAAGAGCATATTTGTTATAGATAACTTTCATCCTCACTCTGAAACATCCTGTTGGCAATATGATAGTACTCAAACATACACTCGTCACTTACATCTGCCATGTCTTCCTGCATGTTAGGTCAAATGATCATCAACATTTATCCATGTTGCAGATGAAAACTAGCTCACAGACAAAGAAAAATGCATGCAAAAGCCAATAATAAATCTTTTGTCGAATATTAAAACTTTGCTCGTTGTACTTGTAAGGCCAACCAAGCATCAATGTCGATAAACTACTGAAGTAAGCATCAATGATGAATAAACCTAAATTATATCGCATGCACTATGGAAACCTAAATCGATGATGACTAAACTAAACTAAGTAGGAAGTGGAGGCTACGAACCCAAGTCAAGTCAGATTCATACCTTAGGATGGCAGGCGGGAAGAGATGGGATTGGACGGCGTCGAGTTCCTCCCGATTATAGCGCCACCCACGTCGCACAGATTCAGCCGGCACAGATGTGGTGCCTTATCTTCTTCTTGTCGCCGGGCACGTCGAGGATAGTGAAGGGGAGGAGGACGAGGACGAGGACGGTGAATTGATTCCTCTCGCCGGGCACACAGGCACAGTGAAGGGGACGAGGACGAGGACTTGACCTCCATCTGGATCGATTAAACGTGGTTCTGGTCGTGGAGGTGATCGGTTGAAAAAAAAGATATTTCAGCATGGACCATTATGCCCTTCATGGAATAAACATATTAAATTTAATGATTTTTATTCCTCCACCAGATATGATGGCTAATAAAAATCATAGGGGTCGGTACTGGGTAGTACTCCAAGTGCTACGCCAATCACCATAAAAGAGCTCATCTGCAAAACATCATTTGCTTATCCATGGCTCTAATTAGCATGCTACTTACATCTCATTTTGTTTACACTTACTTTTTCCTTACTGACTAGGTAATTGCCCGTGCATTGCTACAGGAATATAGATAGGTATAGCTCAAACGACACATATAAACAAATAATCCATTTATCTATCCCCGAGTTACCGCACATGAAAATGCATGTTCGGCCGTCATTCTACTTTTGGCTCGCCATGAATGAAATCATGTCATCAATCCTTCTCTCCAATTGTACTCCACAAATATTTTCCCAAATATCATTCTTCCTAAATCACATACATACATGGCCACAATGAATATTATTGGTGATGATGTAGAAGCATGGCCTCATCGTGTTCTTCTGTATCTTAGTAGCCAAACAAGCCCCTTTTTTCATTTATCAACAAACTAACCCTAATATTGGGCACAATTGTGCAAATACATAACACCCTGCTAGACTAAATAATAAATTCATGTGACGAAAACAATAGACATAAGAATGTTGTGAAAAGAATTAACCAACTTAGATAGTATATACTGGAAGAAGCATGGGAATATAAATATTGCTAGTCTTACAAGGATATTTACAATTTTTTCCAACCTCTAACTAAGAGTACAACCGGACTCTTAGAGTGATGAGTTCCTTCTAGCTCGTAAATGATTTACGTTCTCTGCAATACAAATAATAGTCACTGTGTATTGAGCGCCTGATTTTCCTGAGTAAATATATTCTTGGGATGACCCTGTCAAAGAGGACGAGGAACATTGAAGCAATTAAGGAAAAAGCTAGCTCAACATCAGGCCATTGCCCGTAACGTACATGACTGCATGATGCAGGCTAGCTCGCCATCATGCAGATCCTTGTAACTATACCAAGGAAAAGGTACATTAGATACGGCAATCAAGCAGACACGAAACTTAGCAGAAAATTATAAACAGGAGAGCATTTTATAAAACATTGAGGACCTCTGTCGTGCGGCTAGCCGCCGTCTCCAGGAGTTGAGGCTCGGCTGGTCGTTTTGCCCGGGAGGATGGCGTCTGGCCAACTCAGTCCTTCCGAAAAGCTGCACGACCTCCAAGGTCATCTTCTTGCTTCCCGTCTCTCGGTGGCTCGGTGATGAAAAACGTTTGGTGATGGTTCTACGCCGCGATGGGGTAGGGCAGAAGGCTGAGTCCGCCGTCCAATCATGAACCGGTGTATGATGCTCGTGGGAGGCCGGGTTAGGCAGTGATGCTCAGGGCGATGACGTCGAGAAAAGGGCTCAGCAGTGGCAAGCACCGTAGGTGTGTAGAGGCGATGCGGGCTTGGTGGGTCTCGGGTGTCCCGCACTGCTGGCATAGACTTGAGGCGAGTACTCAACAACACCACGATCTTCCCTAAGCATTGAGGTTAAGAAGATTCAAAATGGCATAGTATTGAATCAAGAAAAATATGTCATTGAACTTCTGACTCGCATGGGGATGAAGGACTGCAAACCTTCACCCACACCGTTATCCTCTTCAGAATAACTTTCAGCACATGAAGGGGAGCCACTTTAGAAAGAAGAAAGCACAAGGTATAGAAGTGTTGTTGGAGCACTACAGTACTTGACATTTACTTTGACACGACCAGATATTTCTTTTGTTGTTAACAAAGTATGTCAGTATTTGCATGCTCCTACCTCTATTCACTGGACAACTGTAAAGAGAATTGTACGGTATGTCAAGCATACTGCAGGCTTAGGACTTCAGTTCAGACGTTCTCATTCTACATTTGTCAGTGCATTTTCTGATACTGATTGGGCAGGCTGTAGTGATGATAGAAAGTCAACTGGAGGGTTTGCAATTTTCTTTGGATCTACTCTTATTTCTTGGAGTGCCAGAAAACAAGCAACAGTGTCAAGGTCAAGTACAGAAGCTGAATACAAGTCCCTGGCAAATACTACTGCTGAGATCATTTGGTTGGAATCTTTGCTTGCAGAATTGGGAATAAAGCAACAATGCATTTCATGCTTACGGTGTGATAACTTGGGTGCTACCTATCTATCTGCTAACCCTGTCTTTCATGCTAGGACAAAGCACATTGAAATAGACTTTCACTTTGTACGAGAAAGGGTTGCGGACAAGAAGTTGGAGATACGCTTCATTCCTTCCAAAGATCAAGTTGCAGATGATTTCACTAAAGCCTTGCCAGTCAAGCCATTTAAAGCATTCAGGAACAATCTTAATTTAGGATAGTTGAGATTAAAGGAGGGTGTTACACGTATAGATATATTCAGTTGTAATCTCAAACTCAAAGTCTATCTCTATTTCTCTCCCGTAACCATCTCGATCTCTCTCTCCTGTAACAGACCATATCCTAGCGATCGGTCCTTCTTGTACGCCATGGCAAGAGGCTGTTCCTGCCTCAAATCAATATATAGACGCGGCTCCTCCAAGGAGGAGTAGGAACGCTTCCACAAATTCTTACACCACCCAACCCGAACACAGCCCTTCATTGTCAGATTCCTCAAGAAACTCTGGAGAAGATGACATGTAATGGCTCTTTCTATGGTAGTCTCATCTACTACCGCGACGGATATTGTCGCATCATCGATGTGTTCACAGGCGTGGAGGTTTTAGCTCCACGTCTCCCGCCCAGTGCCAAATGGGTGTATGGCATTCTAACAACCCCCCTCGGGTCACCCAACTCACACCTCCTTTTCAGTGCTGACTCCTACCCCAAGTCCTACCTGTTTAATTGACTCTTGGTCCCAAGTCCGGCTTCCTTACATGTTTTCAACGTACCAGATTGTGGAATTCAATGGTCAGTTCATTCTCTCGGATGGCAATGGGTGGTTCCACTTTGTGCAGCTGGCCCCTCAGCTTGGTCTGCAGGAGATAACAACCGACAAGGATTGGAGTCGAGAAATTTGTAATATGACAGAGGTGTTGGTTTGTGGTGACATGCTTATTGTTCTCATTCCCTTTGCTCATGAGCTCTACCGCCTTGATGTGTCGACCAAGCCTGTGACAGTGATGACCATGGAGAAGCTGGACAACTGGGAGGTAGGAATGAGCACACCGCTTTAGTGTGTGAGCCCGGAAAAATGGGGAGGGAGGAGCAATACCTCGTACCGTGCCCGTGGTTACTCTGAACCTTGTCGTTTCCACGACTTTTGTGACGAGCTGGATCCCGTGTCGGACACGCCGCCGGTGCAGCCGGCTTGGCTGCCGCTTAATGCAGCCTGGAACCATGGGGACAGGGGAGCAACCTGTTGCACTCTGCCTCCCTGACTCTGATCCTTCTGATGCTTCTTCCACTTGGTCTCAGTCTCGTGGTGGCGGCGTTAGTGCTGCTAGCTTTGGTAGAATTAATTACCCAAGTCTCATGATGTTGTTCTCAGTTTGTCCCCGTGCTGCTCTCTGTTTAATCTTATCATGTGTCCCCTGAATTGCCCTCTCATGTGTCACCTAGATTTGGTAACAAGATACTTAGTAGACCAGCTTTCTCATGCGCTGATATATATAATATAATAAAGCAGTTTGTGGCATTCAGTAGGTTCATTGTTTGGATCTAGACTTTGTTATCGCTGTTGGCTATAGCAGTGATAACAAACTTGGCTTCGATAGGAAACAAATTCAAATATTGGTATATTTCTTCTTCTGCTGCTGCTCTAGCTCATCAATCAGTCGGATGATAGAATACAAGTACTGTCTGAATTTGCTCATACTAGTTTTTTTTGCAACTCTCATACTAGTTGTGTGTTTGTAGTGTGAGCTCATGCACTGTCTGTTGGATCTGTTGGATCTGTTGCTTGCTCATGGATGTTGTAGTGGCAAAATAGTATTACTGCTTGCAGATCATGTTGATCAAGAAGGACACCACACCACTCTCTATGTACAAGTAGTAGTATACTGTAGTGATTAAGAAGGACCACGTACTATCACTCTGCTTGGAGGCCACGCCAAGGATTTGGATTTCGTGTTGCAAAATTTACCGGGCTTGGACGAGATGGGCGGAATTCGGTTTTTCAGAGTTTTTTCGGAAAATTTTGGACGAAAATGAGAAACCAAAACTTGAAATTTGAAACGATTTTTTTGCATGGAAATTTGAAACGAATTTAACTGAAATTTACACAAAAATTGAAATAAACTAGAATATAAAAGTCTAGCAGAATCATTAGCGAAATATCAATGGCCCCGCGGAAATTTTATTTGCTTGTTTGCCCCCCTGTAGAAACGACTCGGCTAGGCGCGTCCCTTACACGTACAGAGGCCAAACTGCTTGCCGTCATTGACTGCCAATGTTCAACGGTCATCACTACGACCGCCGACATGGCACCGACCGGACACGGCCTTCGGATACCCGCCACAGCGTTCACAGAATGAACGACAAACGGCATGTCGACTTGTGCTGAGTGTAATGTGCCAACCGGTTAGTCGTGTCCGACGGAAGTGATTGACACGTCTTTCGGCATGGAGCGTATATTTTCTTGTGGCACGATAACTGGATGGTCGTGTTTATTTGTCAGGCGCACTTACTTGTTTCTTTTATGGGAAGGCCTTCGGGCTACGAAAACTCGCTTCTACGCACGGCGTCCAATGCTATGCATATCTGGACCATGCATGCACATGTGGATCATTCCCAACGCATTCAATTGTCCCCGTATTCAGACCAAGCAGATTGTATTAAAACCGTAGTATGAACACTGTAAATCGTTCGTAGCGGCACAGGACATCACGATGGTCTATGTTGCTGCACTTTCTCATCTCGCGCCCCCATGCCCAATCATCGTAACCGGTCTAAGTTACATTCGATGCAGTCTATCATGTACCCGAGAAACAAGAATGGACCAAACCAGGCGGCTCATATTTTAGGCCTCCTTTGGTTTAGAGGAATTTCATAGGAATTATAGGGAGTGACACATCATGCAAGCGCTCGTGGGCCGTGCCGAAACAATTAAACGATGCCAGTGGACCGGTCACACTAAGCTGTAAGCATGTATTAGTCTACGAACAGCAAAAATCATGACACAGAAGAAGATTTTTTTTTTACGAAGAGCCACTCTATTTTTACGAATAGAGCATGCACAAATCAGTCTGTCATGCTTTATCATTTGCACAGGAAAATTAGATCCAACATATTTTTTGTTAGGAAGAGCTACTTGTTTTCGCCCGCGGGCCAATGAATTCCAATTGCATTCGTACAAGGATAGTTTTAGTTTAACCAAAGAACTACACCATTAACATAATTACAGAGTTTGTCTGACCTAACTATCCTGACCGCCCCGCCACAATCATGCACGCGTCGCACAGCTGTCTTGCTCCGACAAGTTGCAACAAGTATGTGTTATACCTTAATAGATCCAAGCAAATCAAATCCCCCCTATGTTTTTAGGTAGTTGGCACTGTACATTTTATCAGTTGTGTACAATGATTTTTTTCTTTCTTTTTGTCAGGCAATTTTGTTTAGTTCCCCCGGCCAGCCCGTATGAGTATCCAACAACGCAATAGTCAGGTTTCAGATTACATCAAGGACCACTCTTCCGGCGATGCAATAGGAGATGCGATTTCTGCAACTATTTTCACATCAAGGATTTCAGTACAGAAATTTCTATGTGTTGTGTCGCAGTTCGGTAATTACAAGAGGACCCTTGCAGAAGAAACTGGTTTCGGTGGATTGTTGCAGCTAAAGATCACTCACAAAATAAACTTGAAGTTCAATGCATCACTGATGGAAAGAGTAGATCCAGAGTAATGCACATTAGTACTCGACGATAGCCGAAAAATTCCAATTACAGATCAAGATGTAAGCGACGTTTTCGGACTGTAAGCGACTATTGCGGTCCGTTTTTCTTGATAGCTCTCCTCCGAATCTCCGTCAAAAAGAATCTTATCGTATTGCTTCACGAAGAGATGCATGGGGCATCCCGGCGGCACATAACATTTGAGCATGTGATTAGCGCTCTCACTGCGCTGTGTGCTTGTCATTTTTACGCAAAAAACCCCCATGAAATATGGTTTTGCCCACTTACGACGGCCTTCATATATCTGAGTGAGGAATGGATGCTTCTGCAAACCATATTTCAGGAGCATTGCATCCCATCCATTTTCAAACTCTTCCACAGTTAAAACATGGTGCACCAACATTTGAAAATCCTTCTTGAATTCCGACTTTTTGCCATACAATACCCCCAGGCTCTCTTTCGTCTTTTTCAGTACATGCCACTTGCACCACCGGTGTGTCGTGTTTGGCAGCTCGTCTATTATCGCCAACTCCATCGCCCTTGCTTGATCTGTGTTTTTTTTGGAAAAACCGAAATAAGTCATTAAGCTATAGTTTCAGAAGAACCAGTAAGGAAAAAAATTGGCATTTGATATTCAATCTCAGGGAATCTGAAAAAGGTAACTTTTTAGGAGAATATCACCTGTTAGTATAGTCATTGGTGCTTTGCCACCAACCATTCTAACAAATTCCCTAAAAACCCATTTGAAGCTTTCAACGGTCTCATCCCTCATAAGCACCGCTCCAAAAATGATGCTCTGGAAGTGGTTGTTCACTCCAACGAACAAACCAAAAGGCATGTCATACAAGTTAGTCCTATATGTTGTGTCAAATGTTATCACGTCACCGGAATACCTATAATGGTCTATGCCTCTGCCGGTGACCCACATCAGTGTTTTGACCCTAGCCTCGTCATCGACCTGAACATTGTAAGAAAAATTGTGGTCTGATGCTTTGATGTCTTGTAGTAGTTGTACAGTTTTAGTAGCGTCATGGTCCGACTGATCCTTGCTCAGTTTCCCACAGAGCACTTTCAAAAGACCTTTTCGTGAATGGAACATTCTCCATAGCCCCAAATAAACTACCCACAATGTTGTACACCTTGCTCAAGTTGACATTGTTCTCCCGCAACTGCTTTACCAAATCCTTATTGTGCACATCAATATATCGGTGCGACTTCCAATGGAGTTTCTCACCACAGGTTAGCGACAAAGCATGGTTATGCACACTGCTGAATTGACTAATGTACCAACCATTATCAGAAGAACGCAGGAGACGTATCATGGCTTCACAGCCGCATCTGATCGAACGGCTGTTTTCCTTCCCCTAGTCCCCCTTCATATAGATGAAAACACAAAGCAAACAATTCATAACTACAAACGCCATGCATAAAAAATAAAATTAAATAAAAAAACAGAAAATAACTTGTGAGAATTTTCGCTTACCGCACACCCGCATACAAGTTCTTGCATGCACTTTGATTTTTTCACATTTAGTCTGCTCCTTCCAAATCTTATTCCGAAGCCAATCTCCCACGAGTACAAATTGTAGAACTCGTGAGCTTCATCTAGTGAATCAAAAGAAAGCCCGACCACAGGCATTATGACCACTCCCTTCTTTTTTTCTGTAAACCTTCCTATCGACATTTCCAAAGCACTTTTCCTGTTTGGGTTGTACTCCCTCGCGACGTCAACCTTCGTCAAACGCACCCTGCAAATATAGACATTTTGTTATTATGTAATCGCATGTTTTCTCTTAGTCGACAAGATTTTTATTCGGACGCGCACGTTCCATAAATTTTTCACTTGGCCGACATGTTATATAATATAAAAACTAATCAAGCATCCCCTCGTACGCGATACAAACACTACTAGGAAAAGGCCTACTAGTGGCGCACCAGTTTTGCGTACTGATGGCGCACTACTGGTGCGCCACTAGTACCACGCCACTAGTATTATATACTACCAGATACTAATGGCGCACCATGTGGTGCGCCATTAGTATACCATTCGGTGCTCCACTGGTATTCCCTCCAGGTGCGCCACTAATAACCTTATAGGTGCGTCACTAGTAATAAAGGAAGGTGCGCCACAAATAAGGGCTTAAATGCGCCACTAGTAATGTATTTGGAAAACAAAAAAAATCTAAATTTACAGAAAACAACCTATAAAGAAAAATAATTTAAAAACAAAAAATGAAATAGAATCATAATTTTTATTATAGTAAGAATATTACAATGTCTTTACAAGTTTCCAATAAAAGGAAAATTGCAAGGAAATAAAAGAAAATCCTAAAACTAATCTTCTAGTAATCTTTTCTTCTTTTTCTTCACTTTATCCCTGCAAAATGTAACAGAATAAACACAAACACAAACAAACTATTTATAACATGTCAATACTGTCATTTTTAATGTAGAACTAGATATGAGCATATATTTCTAGAATTACATGGTGTGAATATTGTATGAGTAAGATTATAATGGAAATGAATTTTGATAGGAGCCCACTTTTGACGAGTATTTATCTGACAGAGCTAAATAATCAGGGCATTTACCTTTTGACAATATTATTATACTATACTACCAGTATACTACTCCACTTGGATTTTTTAGATGAGCAGATCTGAGATAGACATTTGTTCAAGTGGCTATAGGTAGGCTTGAAGAATTCTCATCGGTTCAAGTGGCTACAGGTAGTCGCACAGCTGGAATATAGACTATTAGTACTATTTGAAAAGAAAATAAGAGTAAATCTGAACGTACTAGTCAGATCCGATCACATTGAGCTAGAAAGAAAATTCATCAGGAAACAGATGGCCGGTGACTTACCTCCAGACGTTGAGGATCTCGTTGTGCCCGGCGAAGACGCTGCGGAGCGCGTCGTGGACGGACTGCTCACAGCGATAGCTGCCGCAGATGAACTCGTTGTCCTGCAGGTAGTCCAGCAGCCAGGAATTAAAGATAGGAGGGCTAGAACTGAAAGAACTAACATCTTAGAAAGCAACATGAGATAATTCATATATGCAAAATACGTCTTCACCAAATTTGTTGAAACATGAACGAAATGTTTTAGCAGTACCAATGATACATGTCAAATTAATTGTTCTTGTCATGACAATGTAAAAGTAGTACTTGCATGCCAATGAAGACTTGCTAGTGTCAGATTCTATGAGGTTCAGGACATGTGTAATTGTGCCAAGTTCACTTGTAATGCCATTATTCATGATCTGAACTTTATCCTCCACAAAATAAAATAACAGTTGATCCATGCGAATGATACTTAATTTTGAAGCTACTGTTAATTTATAAAATGAATATAAAGTGAGTTTATAAATTCAGAAACAGAAAATTCAGTTAGGCTACTGTTAACTGAATTTTGGAGTGTGTACTTAACAAAGGCTTCATTTGAATGTACAGTCAAATTAAAAAAATGTGTTCCTGGGGCAGCAGCACTAAGAACTGAAAGAAAAAGGTGCAGAAAAAAGCTACTGAAAAACAATATCGGAAGTAGTGCAGACGTTGTTGAGGCGCTGACTGAACCATTGATAGTGTTACCACTCTTCTTTTTTGCGTCCATTAGCGTGACAGTGAGGTTACAACCCTGCCATCGACGACGACGACGACGACTAGGTTGCTGCTGCTGCTGTCCCAGAAACAGAGACAGAGGGAGATCCATTCAAGCTAAAACCGTTGGAAACAAGAAGATTGCTGTTGCAAAACTATTCTCTACATATATGTGTGAGATATCTCAGGTAATTTTTTTAAGAAACAAACGCAATAGTGTAGACTCTGCTTAACTCCGTTGTTTATTTGTTTTGCT
This sequence comes from Triticum aestivum, assembly GCF_018294505.1. Taxonomy (NCBI): domain Eukaryota; kingdom Viridiplantae; phylum Streptophyta; class Magnoliopsida; order Poales; family Poaceae; genus Triticum; species Triticum aestivum. Next base: position 619,821,632 of record NC_057809.1, read on the forward strand.
TGAGCTGCGTGCAGGAAAGAGAGCTCCCTTTGAATGCAACACATATAGCTTGAAACGGAAAAACCTATATGCATCGCTCTGCACAAGTATTTCAAGGACACACGACGCAATTCATTTATCGTGGCAATGCTTACTGGAAGTCTGATGCAGCCGACGTACTAAAACTAAGCTACACTATCCAGAGGTTACAAGATTTGGTGTATATATAGTCATAATAGCACGTGGCATTCTTCCATGGCTGCTTAGTGTCTGCACTATGTGCAGAACAGGACCAGATTCTTGGACTGAATTTCATGGATTTTATATTATTCACATCTGCCAAAATGAAACTTGGTAGTGGTAGATACACGATTTCAGGTGCTGGACTCAGTTGAATTTAGTTCCCCCTTCCCTGCTACGGAGTGCGAGCTACACAGGACGAGGATCATCAATTAACTGTCTACTGCACTTGTTGCAATTGGATCATAAGACCAGAAATAAATCATCTATCAACTGAAACCTTCATCCCCCCTTCAAAGATACCAAGCGACCAACTGTGGAGCTCGGCTACGGCAGACAGGCAGAGGGATTTCTACGCCATACACGGGATCGGGACTGGGGGTACGGAAGGATCCACGGGCAAGAGCCCTGGTTCTGCCTTGAGCTCCCTTGCTCCCTAGGGCATCGTCATACTGATGCAAGGGGTGAATCGGGGCGGAGCGGAGAGGGCGTACCTGACTGGTGGGCAGACGAATCGGAGCTTCCCGATTAAATTCAAATAACAGTTACATTGTTCGCTAAAAATTTAACCAAGAAATCTGGGGGATCATCCACCCAAACCGTAGGAGAATTAAAACAACCCCAACTAGCTAGCTCATGAGCAACTACATACGATTCCCTATTACAATGCTCAATATATACCTTCCCGAACTCTTTCAAAATATTTCTGCAGTCTTCCAAGACAGGAGCTGACATCGTTCCATGGCCTTCATTTTGATTCAGGGATTCTACCACAATGATATTGTTCATTCTTACCATGACGTTAGAACACCCATAACCAAGACATAATTTTAAGCTTTCAGAAAGTGCCGCTGCCTCTGCCGTAATTACATCCGCCCCATATTTAAGCTCCGCAGTTCCCGCCAAAATAAAGCTCCCCTGGCTATCACGTATGACCATACCGCATGAACCAGTAAACTCACCAGCAGAGAATGATGCATCAACATTCAGTACCTGCTGTCCTGCCAACAGAGCAGGCCATCTGTTCGATCTTGGGATTGTGGAGGGTTTCGCTGCTGCTCGGGCGTAATTCAAGGTTAGCGCTACTATAGCCGGCCCTGTTTTGCTTGGCTTTTGCCTCGTACAATCTCCTGTCTCTGCCACCACAAGTACCAACAGGCTGCTGCAAATAATTCCGGAAGCTCGACAGCCTACATGTATATCCGCTGGAAGGACTCGTCACAGAGTAAAACACCATAATTCATGCTCCAGATCGATCCAACTGTACAGCCAGCTCTCTCTCTGTTCCAACTCCTAGTGAATTCCAAGCTGCTCGTGCTCTAACACACTTAAATAGTGCATGTGCCACGTCTTCCGCATGAGCTTCACATATAGGACATTGTGACACTTCCCCGATGTGACGATTATGTAGGACACAGTAGCATGGTACAGCGTTGTGTAAGCACCTCCAGACAAAAAAATTGATCTTTCCAGGCACTTTCAACTTCCACAGTTTACGCCAAACAGGATGGAAAGAGGAGCTATGTCGACTTACACCATCATTATCAGTATCAGCATACTCCTCCCACTGTTTATAGTAAGCCGATCTCACAGAGAAAACACCATTTTTTGTTAATTGCCATGCAACAAAATCCTTTGTCGCGTGCTGGAAGAGTGGTATTTTTAGGACGCGATCTGCGTCAATCTGCCAAAAATTATCCCGTATAAGCACCTCATCACACTGTCCAGTAATAGGGTCAATCAATTCACGAACCCTTGTCGCAACTTGATTACCCCTAACTGTAATAACTTTCCTAGATGCACTGCTTGGAATCTAGCAGTCGTTCCATATATTGATTTTTCCCCATCTCCTACTCTCCATATGCATCCTTCCTTAAAAGTTTGGATGCCAGCCCAAATACTTTGCCACACATAAGAAGATCCCTTCTTCAACTCACAGTTAAGCATGTCTCCATTAGGATAATACCTTGCTCTCAACACACGCGCACAAAGGGAACCAAAGTTCTCAATCAACCTCTAGAATTGCTTTGCTAACATTGCCAGATTAAAACTATGAACATCTCTAAAGTCCATGCCACCTCTTTCTTTGGGTATACATATTTTCCACCATGCAAACCAATGCATCCTCCGTTGGTTATCCTCATCACCCCACCAATATTGCGACATAGCGTCAGTAATCCCCTTGCAGGTTTTCTTTGGGAATCTGAACACACTCATCGCATATGTTGGGATGGCTTGGGCCACCGCTTTCAGCGATGCCTCTTTGCCCCCATAAGAGAGAGTTCTCTCACTAGTAGAAAACCGGGCAATAGCACCGGTTCGGAAGGGCCTTTAGTGCCGGTTATGGAACCGGCACTATTATTTCAGCACTAAAGGCCCCCCCCCCCTTTAGTACCGGTTCAGCACAAACCGGTGCTAAAGGGGTACCACGTGGCACGAGACAGCTCCGGGGGCCGGGAGCCCTTTAGTACCGGTTGGTAAAACCAACCGGTACTAAATGGTTGTGGGTTTTTGTTTTATTTTGTATTTTTCAATTTAATTTGTGTTATCAATTTAATTTAGGATTGTTTTACGTTATAATGAGTTGTAGTCGTCATCATCATCATCATCATCATCATCGCATATTAATAAATAAATAAACTCTAGCTAGCTAAAAATCATCGTGGTCGTCTAATTACCACTATTTAATCATCATAGTCATTACCGCTAGCTATGTAATTCATCATCAACGTTGGCTAGCTTAAAGAGGAAACATTCACTTTGTAACAGAAGCAAAGAGATATCATCAAGTTCAACATAATCATCACCAACATCGAAGTTCAGGACACGGATCCATGAGACAAGTACTAATTAAGAGCATGAAGAGTAGCTACTAATCCTGCTGCTCCCTCTCAGGTAGAATAGCATAGAACATGTATAGCTCTCCTGATTCATCATACTGGAGCATGCAGATGAATCTGTCTCCTAATCTTGGGTTGCGTTTCTCCGTACTGCCCCCTAGTACTTCTCTGCGATCGTTAACAATTTTGCTCCAATCTTTCACTATTAAGCATTCTTCACTTTTAGAAATCCTGAATGCACTCATGTGCAATGTAGGAAATCTTGGTCGTAAGCTAACCATTGACATGCGACCTTTTGTCTCGATCCACTGGGGCACAACTGTCATCGGAAGTCCCTGTTGAACAACATCGTATAGTAATTAATATACTAAGCAATGAAAGTTTAGCTTCAAAAATAATGTATGCAAAAGATGCACTAAATTAAGGACAAATATTTAAAATCTTACCATCTTTTGATTATAGATGTGACCGTAGTTCAATACGATCACCATTGGTCGCACGTTTTGAGTACTAACATTTCTAAGTGTAGGGAAAAAATTTGTCTTGACAGTATTAAGATCCTCAAGCCATGAAACATAATGACTTATCTCCTCGCAGTTTAGTTGAGCCTCGGGGCAGTAGTAGGTCCTGTCTACCAAGCGCCGGACATGTTTGCTTGAACCGAAATAAGCTGACAATACAAAATAGTTGTCAACTATTTTTGAATAAACTGTACGAAAGACATAAACATATGCATGCATGGTTGAGAAAAACTCACCAAATGGTAGAACTGGAGGCGTTTACACATCGACCCAGATGTCTATATTACCTTCAATATCATCTTCCGGACGAATATCAAAGGTGATAACCATATCAGGCTCAAATGCATAAGCCTTGTATAGTGCTTGCCAAGTTTTGCATTCAAAATGGGTGTATGTGTCTCCATTATATAATTTGACATTGAAAGTATACCCATGCTGCGTCTTCAAGTAAACTCTCTTTACCTCCATATCATCTATAGCACTGAAACCTATCTTATCCAAGACGAAAATTCTTGCATGGCAGGGGATGCGCTAGTAGAATACTGAAAATTTAAAATTATAAGTTGAAGCAAATGAAGCATAAGTTTTGCATTCAAATAATAATTGACAAAGTGACTTACTGTATCAACTTCGAATGTCTCATCCAGCTTGATGCTGAAGCGCCTACCATCAACAAGGAAATTTTGGTCGCACAGGCCGCGCTGGTCTTCACAGTGTTCGCACATAATAAAATCTTTTTCGTCGTCAGATGACATTTCCTATGTTCATATAGGTGAAACATTAAACACATATATCTAGCCAAATATATAT
>NC_057809.1:619826200-619835267 GCF_018294505.1 Triticum aestivum
AGTTCTAATCTCATATACCTAAATTTTCTTACTAAAAATAAACTAGTTATATTAATTATTCAACTAGTTCTAATCTCATATACCTAAATTTTCTTACTAAAAATAAACTAGTTATATTAATTATTCAACTAGTTCTAATCTCATATACCTAAATTTTCTTACTAAGAATAAACTAGTTATATTAATTATTCAACTAGTTCTAATCTCATATACCTAAATTTCCTTATTAAAAATAAACTAGTTATATTAATTATTCAACTAGTTCTAATCTCATATACCTAAATTTCCTTATTAAAAATAAACTAGTTATATTAATTATTCAACTAGTTCTAATCTCTAGTTCGACAATTTTTCTATCTAACTAGCTAATTCATCTAACATTCGACATTAATCTAACATTCGATCATCTAATTAACTTTTCTAAAAAACAGAAAATAAGTAAAAAAAATTGTGTGTGTGTATGTGTGTGTATGCATGTGTGTGTATATATACGTATATGTGTGTACGTATGTGTGTATGCGTGTGTGTGCATGTGTGGTATATGTGTGTGTGTGTGCGGCCCCATATGCCGTCGCCCCGTACGTACGGGGCGGGGGCGCCGGCATACGGGGCGGGGCGCCGCCGGTGTGTGTGTGTATGTGTGTGTATGTGTGTGCGGGAGCGAGAGAGAGACGTACGGCCGCGGCGATGACGACGGACGGCGGCGGCGTTCGGGGCGGCAGTGCGCGAGACGACAACGACGACGGGCGGCGGCGGGGACAGAGACGATGACGACGGACGGCGACGACGGGATCGAGTGGCGCGCGCGGCGGAGGTTGGAGACGAAGTGGCGAGTTGAAACTGAAATTTTCGTAAGTGCTGTATATATAGGATTGGCCTCTAGTACCGGTTCGTGGCTCCAACCGGTACTAAAGGCCTATTTTCCCCAGGCGAAGCGGCGAGAAACGACCCCTTTAGTACCGGTTCGTGCCACGAATCGGTACTAAAGGCCCCCCCTTTAGTACCGGTTGGAGCCACGAACCGGTACTAAAGGGGGGTGCGCTGCTAGGCGAGGGGCGCAGAAGTTTAGTCCCACCTCGCTAGCCGAAGGGCGCACACACCTGCTTATAAGCCCCGCCGCCACTGCTGTCTCGAGCTCCTCTCTAAAGCAGGCCTTCTGGGCCTACCTCTGCTACTCTGCCCTGTGGGGCCTATTGGGCTTGCGGGCCTGCATCCTGGCCCAACAACAGGTTGGGTTTCTAGTCGTATGCAGGCCGCTGTGGCCCAGTATGTGGGCTTTTTTCATTTAGTTTTTTCTTTTCTGCTTTATTTATTTTGTTTTATTTATTTTTAGTTGTTTTTTGTTGTATTTAGAGTTTGCGCTGCCACCCCAAAATTTAGTCCCACCTCGCCCGGCGAAGGGCAGCCGCACTGGTTTATAAACCAAGCCGCGGCTACCTCTTCGAACTCCTATATATAGCAGGCTTCTAGGCCTAATTAATTAGGGCGCGCTGCCCTGTGAGTCTGCTGGCCCTTCTGGGCCTGCATTTGCACACCCTAGGTCTGGTAGACCCACAGGGCAGTGCGCCAACAAATTTGCTATATAGTTTTTTCTTTTCTGCATTACTTATTTTTATTTATTTATTTTTGAGTAGTTTTTATATAGTTTTTTTTCTGCATTATTTATTTTCTTCTATTTATTTTTGAGTAATTTTTTTGTATAGTTCTTTTATTTTCTGCATTAATTATTTTTGCATAGTCCGAAACCCTGATACTCGGAAAGAGTTTGTTCAGTTTGTACACGAAGTGCGTCCAGTTTTTGCCGTGACCCTCTCTACTCTTTCGCGCATGTTTGCGGGTGATACGATGATACCATGCCAAGTTTCAACATTTTCAGGATTCATTTTGTAGTGATTTTCAATTTCACGGTCATTTAGCTCTCTAAACAATTAGGTAAATGACCGAAAAACAACAAATGATGTCAGAACATGTTGAAAATTGATGACGTCGCTTTAAATGCTGCATACTGAACACAAAAGAAGTCCGGAGTTCAAATAAGTTTAAAAAACATTGAAGTGGCCATGTAACAGATGAGTTCTCGTCCGAAACCCTGATACTCGGAAAGAGTAGGTCCAGTTTGTACACGAAGTGCGTCCAGTTTTTGCCGTGACCCTCTCTACTCTTTCGCGCATGCTATGCGGGAGATATGATGATACCATGCCAAGTTTCAACATTTTCAGGATTCATTTTGGAGTGATTTTCAATTTCACGGTCATTTAGCTCTCTAAACAATTAGGTAAATGACCAAAAAACAACAAATGATGTCAGAACATGTTGGATATTGATGACGTCGCTTTAAATGCTGCATACTGAACACAAAAGAAGTCCGGAGTTCAAATAAGTTTAAAACACATTGAAGTGGCCATGTAACAGAGGTGCAATGCTGGTTAATTTGCTTCAAGCCATTCGGAATAGTGTAGACTGCACTGCACATAGCTCAGTGCAATCTATGCTATTCCGCAAGGCTTGAAGCTAATCAACATGTAGAAGATCATCTTGAGCTTGTGTCCCCTTGAAGGAAGTAGGATACTTCTCTTGTTGAGGAACAAACTTTGTCTTGGGGTATTGATCTTCTTCCCACTCAACTCCATTGGCATTGAACTTTCGTTCAAAACCAACACCTTGATTCTTCCCTTCAATAAGCTATTTTCTTGCTCAAGTGTAACTTGGCTAAGAGAATCATTAGTGGAATCAAGAGAACTACTAGAAGCAACAATGTTAGATCTTATGTCACAAAAAAGAAGTTGTATCAAACCTTTTATGTCGGATCTAGAACAAACCAATCGGTATCGCCATCATACAGCCCTACCGTGGCTCGTGATGCATATATATGCATTTCAAATGCACGGTTGGGCGTATGATGGCGAATCTGAATGATTTATATTCAGTCGATGAACTGGTAGAAGTATGCAGTCGATGAACTGGTAGATGTATGTACTCGATGAACTGAAAGACTTATGCAGGGAAGGCGAGAGATGGGCTATATATAGGGTTGTCTGGCTCACAAAGTGATTGCGGTAGTTTCGATCCAACGACTCACATGAGCTAGGAAGAAACACACCCTTGATCCAACGACTCGCAAGAGCTAGAAAGAAACACACGATCCGTGTGATTCTTCCTGATTGGTGGGATGCACATTAGTATCGGTTCGTGCCACGAACCGGTGCTAAAGATTGGCAACGAACCAGTACTAATGGTAGCAGCCCGCCTAGCCGTTGGAATCGGCACTAATGGTCACATTCGTGCCGGCTCAAATTCAAACCGGCACTATAATGTGCTTCACATTTGACCGTTTTTCTACTAGTCAATAGAGTTTGCCAAACTTGAGTTTCCCAAGTCACTTACACAAAAAGCTATGATTCATGGTTGTCAAATCCATAATTTCCAAACCACAACAACCTTGAGGCATAACAAGCTTTAAATGTTGCATACTGAACACAAAAGAAGTCCGGAGTTTAAATAAGTTATTAAAAATAAAAAAGAGGTGCAATGTTGGTTAATTTGCTTCAAACCATTCGGAATAGTGTAGATTGCACTAAGCCACTGCACATAGCTTAGTGCAATCTATGCTATTCCGCAAGGCTTGAAGCAGATCAACATGTAGGTGAGCATTGCAACTCTTCGTCATTGTCTGTGCACTCACGGCTTATAAACCGCTCATACTGCCTCTCTCTTGGCGAGGTGGGACTAAAAACAGCTTGCCGTAACCGGCACCGCTCATTAGTACCGGTTCGTGGTACGAACCGGCACTAAATGGTGATGGTGGGGCCATAGCCTGACCGCAGGATGACACAGCATTTTTAGTACCGGTTCATGCCACGAACCGGTACTAAAGGTTCGCCACGAACCGGTACTATTGATCGTCGCCACGAACCGGCACTAATGTGCACATTAGTGCCGGCTCAAATACAAACCGGCACTAATGTGCTTCACGTTTGACCCTTTTTCTACTAGTGTGAGTAACCTAAATGATTGTGAAAAAATTAAAAAAAATGGTGTGCCTAGGGCTCGAACCCAGGACCTATTGTTACAATCGTTGAGAACAATGCCAGTAGAGTAATAGTAGTGATTTGTTAGGTTGTAGATAATCCAGGTTTTTATCTGAACATTGCTGCTTTCAGTTAGTACTACTGCTGTGAACATTGTTGTTTTTATCTGAAATTCAGGTTTAAAAAATATCTTCAAAAATAGGTGCTGGGTTAACAAAATCATGATATATTTTGGAGTGAATACTGCTGCTGTGAACTAAAAATAATTTTCCCAAAAAAATGTTTGTCCTGGGGATCGAGCCCAGGACCCTGTGTGTGATAGGCTGAGCTCCATGCCAACGCGCTAGTAATAGTGATCTGCTAGATACTAATTGCCACGTTTATTATAGTGAGATAAACTGTACATGCTGGTCAGAGCGGTGCCGTTCGCTCTTCCATCTCTATTAAGAGGCCACCACCCACCACCCACCGCCCCCACTCACCACTACCGTTTCACGACGCCTCGGGCTCTACGCGCCCCACCTCCCACTCCACCTAAGAAGAAAACCCTCGCCGGCCATCTCGACGCCGCCGCTGACGCCATGGACAGCCACCCTGCATGGCAGAGGATGGTCGACGAGCTGGCAGGAGACGACCAGGTCGCGCGCGGAGCTCCAGGAGATAGGCCGGTGGTTCCTCAACATCGACATGCTTAGGAACCACGCGCGGGGCCTCATCGAGCAGATGACCGACGACGAGAAGAGGCGCGCTCTCGTGGACGGCCCAGGTACGCATCCGGCCAACATCTTCCGCTTCGCAATGGCGGAGACGCGCTCCGACAATCCGAGGCAGCGCTGGCGTTGGTGGATGTATAGGTCCGCCACCATGCAGCAGCCGCAGTCGGATCCGACGCGCATGTGGTCGAGGATGCAGCGCGTCCACGATGTGGTTCTGGCCCTGCCTGCGCCGGTGCCCCTCGTGCACGTCGACGACAACGACGTCTCTCTGTCGTCCGACTCGGAGTACTGCAAGGTGGACTCCGACAACGACTCGGGCTACAGAGGGGATTCTGACTCCTCTGCGTCGTATGCCTCGTCTGGCGATGAGGAGGTGTCCGTCGTTGTCCTGTAGGACGACGAGGAAGAGGAGGAAGAGGACGAGATCCAGATGATGGCGCCAGTCCACAACGCCAATGAGGGCGACAGAGACCTCCCAATTGACGTGGAGGTGCTCCCAGATGTGACAGACATCGTCAAGCAGGAGGTGATGGATGAGGCAGAAGAGGAGAAGGTGGCAACGGCACCACAGAAGCTGGAGAAGACGAAGAAAAGGCCATTTGCAGGGGAGGTGCGCCGCTCGGAGCGCCTGAAGCACCTGAACAACTGAACTGAAGATGATGGACAAGAAGATGATGCAGTAGTTAGGTATGCTGACTAGCAAGAAAATTCAGCATATAAGTTAGTGATATTTTGGTTAGTTTATGTTAGGTGTGCTCTATATATGCAGAGCACATAAGTTAATTGTAATGTTGCACTTCTGCTATATTGTTTGAACAATCCTGCAATGTTTAGGACATCTGCATGCTATCTATATAGTAAATCTGCTTTGCTATGCCTATCTTGTTATCATGCTTTGATTTGCTGGTGCTGCTGCTGTTACAAATGCTCTGTTATAATGTGGTCTGTAGCTACAACTTTGCAAAGAAAGAATGCAACAGTTATGTAGGGCATTCTGTTGTTGCTTTGCAATGTTGTTGTTGCTGCTGCTGCTGCTTTGCAATGTTGCTGCTGCTTTGCAATGTTGCTTTGCAATGCAACAGTTAACTGAAGATATAGATAACTGAATTTGTAGTTAACTAATGATTTCTCATTAAAATTCAGTTAAGTTGTGATCTTCAGATAACTCAATTTGTAGTTAACTAAAGATTTCTCAGTAAAATTCAGTTAACTAAATTCTTCAGATAACTGAATTTGTGGTTAACTGAAGATTTATCATTTAAATCCAGTTAACTGAATCTTTAGATAATTCAATTTGTGTTTAACTGAAGATTTCTCATTTAAATCCAGTTAACTGAATCTTCAGATAACTCAATTTGTGTTTAACTGAAGATATATCATGTACATCCAGTTAACTGAATCTTCAGAAAACTCAATTTGTGTTTAACTAAAGATATATCATTTACATTCAGTTAACTGAATCTTCAGATAAGTGAACTTCAGTTAACTACAAACTAAGTTAATTGACACTGTAAAAATTGCACTTATCTGGAGACATTCAGATAACTAGTAACAATAAAAGCAGTCATACAGATTTAGTTAACTAAAAGCATTCATACAAATTAAGTGCATTACATAATACTGGCATTAAACCAACAAATTCAATACAACTAATTAATAGATCTTCTTGAATGAATTACTCAAATTCATCTAAGATCTCCTTCACCCTCCTTATCTTGCTCTTGGTCTCCTCCTTGTGCCTGAATAGATCACCAATCATGTACTCTAGTTGCTTCTTCTCCTTCTTCAACTCATCCCTCTGTGACACCACTTTGTCCAACTCTTCCTTCATGCTGTCCATCTGTTTCTTCATCTCATCCCTCTCTTTCTCTGCCTTAGCCCTCACAACCTGATGAATGCTAGTGGTAGATTTATCAGACATCTTTTTCTTCTCAAGCTCTTCCTTTAGGTCAGAAAGAGCAAGTCTTGCATTGCCCAATTCAATAATTGCCTGCTCCTTGTCACCCACCATCTTAGCAAAATCTAGCTTAAAAAACCTCAGATCATTTTCCATCTTTTCCTTCTCTTTCAGAACCCTAAAATTTTCTTCAGCAAGAACTACACTTTCCCTGAGCCTTAGCTTGTTCTCATCATCATACATGCCCCAAACCCTAGCTAAACTCATCTTCAGAGTGGCAGGCCATTCAGGGTCAATCCACTCCACAAAGTTGCATTTAGGAATTTCCTACCAAATAAGAAAAGAATACAACTTTAGATAAAAAAAGATGTTAACTGAAAAGTTCAGTTAACATACTGCAGTTTTCTTCAGGCAACTGAATTTGGATATAGCTGCAATTATCTTCAGTCAAATGAAAAATTAAGTTAACTAACTACAGATTTCTTCTGTTAACTATATTGCTGCACTCTTATACAGATCAAAGTGACATGACACATTCCAATAACTATAAATCTACTAACCTTCCGTGCACAAGCAAGATACCTTCTACCACTGTCAACAGATTCAAAGGACACAAACTTCTCACAGACGCATTGGTGTTCACATCTAACTGAGAGATCTGGAGCAAGGCCACTCCACTCTGAGCAGAAGATAGTGGCAGCAGCAGGAGCCTACAACACATTCTTGTCAGCACAACATTGACCATTTCTTAGCAGTAGGATCCCTAACCCTAACTGGAGGTGGACGAACTAACCTCACTTGTCACAGAGTAGCCTTCCAACGACGAGCTGGATCCTTCACTCCAAGAAACCATGGCCGCGAGCTGCAAGGCGGTGTCGAGATGGACGGCGGCGGCGATCTGGAGCAGACGAGCTGAAGAAGAAGAAGCAGATAGGCGAGTGGATAGGAGAGAGCCGACAGGATAGGATATGCCAAAGGAATATACCCTTGAGCCGACAAATTAACTCAGGTGAAGTACTGCGGGTTGATAAGGCAAGAAGGCAGGGGGCTATGTGAAAAATGCAGCGCGCTGACCAGCCAGGCCACTTGGCATCCACTTGGCGAGCTGTGAGTGACTGTGGACTAAATTTGCACATCCATTGCAAGTTGAGCGATGAAATAATCAGCTTTTTCAAGTACAAGGACTAAAGCATCACCTGACATGCAAGTTCAGGACCTGGGATGCTATTACCTCCCCAACGAGGTGTAGAGGCAAAACAGAGAGGACCTTGCTATGCTTGGTGGGTCGTGGGGTCGTGGCTGTGAACAGAGGTATTCTGTGATGAGGAACTATCGACTTTCTGTCTGCTGTTCATCTGTGCGCCGTTGGCATCTGTACTATCAATGATCACGGCAATGAAATGTGGTGCGGAACTGGCGCAGAAGACCATGGCATCTGGCGGTTAGGCCACTGCCCGGACCAAAATAATGGTTGGCTCAACCATAGCTGCACAAAAGAGTGCGTGCCTGGGAGCTTGAACAAAGCCCCATGTCGTGACACGCGCAAAAGGACGGGTCCACTTAGGCAACCCCAACTCGGAACACTGCAATAGCACGACAGGCCAACCAACCTCCAAAGCCGCCTCCAAAAGGCTATTTTATGGCTTATATTCTTGTTTCCATTTGTTCATTCACATCTAATCATTTACACCATTCCCGTATATATTCTTATCCATGCTAATGGCCTTTGGAGATTATTTACAGAACAAACATCTGTTCGACGTGTTGTCTGTAGTATTGTTTTACTTCTTGGCTGCAGTGTCAGAGATATATAGTTTCCTTACCTTCTGGTCTGCAGTTGGTCTCTGCGTCAATTTAGTCATTTCACCTTCTTGGTCGTCCTTTCGGAATGATTCACTAAAGGAGTGTCTACTATATGTGCCATCAAAAGTAAGTCGGCAAAGAAAGTTATGGATAATGATCATCGTCAAGGCAAATGAGGGAGCAGTATGATCATAATCATTTGCAGACACTTGAAGAAAAAATCTTTCAAACAGTCCATTTAACTTCCAGCATGTAGTTTGTCTCTACATCAATTGACGCAGCGAGTCGTCTACTAAAATTAATAGAGCAACGAACTAGGGTCTGATCTTCAGTGAGGTAGTGACGTACCAGCCACCACGCGTCCAATGCAGATCCTCTTTAAAAAAATAAGTAATGCATGTATCGAGAGGAAAAGTTGTAATAATCACCTAACAAGTTCACGTATATAAGCTAGCCCGGTCCATGTCCACACCCACTCGTACCTCCATCAAGTCATTGCAGCCGAGAGCTGACTCATTTGGAGCTCCCTCCCTCCACGTCATAGAGAAGTTCCGAGACACTGCCCTCCACTGCAGGATTATGTATGCTCCTCTCTCTCTCTCTCTCTCTCTCTCTCTCTCTCT